>NW_026542599.1:20144032-20201436 GCF_028750875.1 Macrosteles quadrilineatus
TTATATATATATATGTATATATATATATATATATACGTATATATATATATATATATATATATATACGTCCGTGAACGCGATAACTTGAGTAATTTTTGTCCAAGTAATCAAACTTGGCAAATTTATTTATTTTCTACTAAGCTATCAATATTTTACTCAAAAACACACTTTATTAGTTTCCTTGTAGCAGCAAACCTAGGTACTCGTTAAACCTAATGTTATTAAAATATATTTAACTGAAAATCAATTCAGACAAATGGAAATTCGCTTAGTCGGCAGGTTTGCTGCGGCGGGGGTATTAACCTTGTATATTTGTTTATGCAACTGAAAATTTTTTGTCCGATTTTGATGAAATTTGGTTTAAAGGTGTAAAGCGGGATAAACTTGAATGAGTTCGCGAACCAGCACGATCGGATCATGGGAACGGGGCTTTACGGGGGGTTTTATGGGGTAAAAATTGGTTTTTCTCACTTTTGACCCTCAAAACACAAAATTTCCCGATTTATCTTTAGACCTTTTTAAAGAGCTTAAAAAAACAAATAATTTAGTATATAAAAGTATTTTCGTTCGATTATTAGTAACGGAGAAAATTAAAAAAATTGTAAATTTAAAATTCCCATGTTATTCTTATGGTGAATATTGTCAAATGTTGTAGTTTGCTTGTTTATGGATATATTTTGATCAAACTTGGCAAATTTATTTATTTTCTACTAAGCTATTAATATTTTACTCAAAAACACACTTTATTAGTTTCCTTGTAGCAGCAAACCTAGGTACTCGTTAAACCTAATGTTATTAAAATATATTTAACTGAAAATCAATTCAGACAAATGGAAATTCGCTTAGTCGGCAGGTTTGCTGCGGCGGGGGTATTTTTTATTTAAAACAATATTTAAATTGAGACATTTTACATTCCTAGCATATTAAAACCCAGTCATGAATCTTAAATGTTTTTACTAATACGTGGATGTCAGACGTTTGGTTTTATCTCACTAATGATTTTCAGATGTTTTACTTTAACATTATAATCCTGAAAAGTGTTTACATTGGGAAAAGTAAATCAATCTGCAAATGGATCTGATAACCATCTCTTTTGAGATGTTTTTGTGAACACTAAATTGAAATGAAACTCAATACCAAGCTTTTTAACATTGGAAATTTACATTTTAAATTCTGCATTTAGTAATGTAGTGCGAAATAAAATTGTACTAATAAAGCTTAGAATTTTTGATTTACAAACTACGTTTTAAACCAATCAAACACTTTGAAATATATCTCCTAATGCTCAATAGAAATTAAATTTGCTTCGAATGTTTGATTTTAGTAATTAATTAAATTAAGGTTATCTATAGAAACCATCAAGTTAACTCACCTAGTTATATTGTGATATTTATTAACGATAGTATTTTTTGTGTTGTACTCCAACTTCTTAGCCTATTACACTAAGCTATAGTCCGTATTCGAGTTATATTAGGCTAGTCCTAGAGGATTGAAATACTTTATTACCATTTAGATAAATCCCATTGCTGATGTGCGAGAATTTTATCATGCACCTCATATTTTGAACCAAGGTCCCGTACAATATAACTAGGATAGTATTAAAATCACAACTAAAAACCTATGGACTTTTCTTTTTAAAATGCGTTGAATAAGTTCGAATAAGGAAAGGATATAAGCAAATATATTTTGTTTATAAGCCTACAAAATAAAATAAATGTTCACAAAGAATTTGAAAAATGTAGAAACCAAAAACACTTATGATCAGGATCAAACGCATCTAATAATGACAATTCACGATCACAAATCATCGAATCTGATATATTTGATAAATGAGAAACATGTGATCCGTAAATTTCCAAATGGTTGACACAAGTGCATTTACATAAATGGCTTATACTGCAACTGAACTGAGAAATTCTAGCATTTAACAGTATTGAATCATCTGTATGTTCAATGAGAGTAAACCGGAATCACTGGAACAATTATTTGGTATTCGATAACCCAGTTGAATTAGAAGTTTTTATATTGTGAAAACGTTAAACCATAAGTCATTGTCCTATGACTGAATATTGATTTTTATTCATGAAAAGTATTATACCTCACAATACTTCAAACAAATTAACGTAAAAAATTGGTATGATAAAAACAAACCAAATAGGCCTGTAAGATTATAAAATTGTTCGTTTGGTCGTAAACTTGCATCCTTCTACAAAACACCGTTAATACTAATTTATTTTTCATATACAATACCTAAAAATGACATTCATGACGAAAAACCGATATGACAGAAAAACAAAATAAAAATAAATGTATATATAATGTGTTCAAAGTAATCGTAGTTTGGTTCAATGGCTTTCCACTTGTAAACGACCAATGTGGGTGAAAGTCCATTTAACAAAACCTACTTCATTAATTAAATTTTCCACTTTAAATAACACTTGATATATTTTAAATTAGGATTTGATAATATAATAGCAATAAAATTATTGTTGGTACTAGAAAAGAAATGTTTAAAAGTACAATGTTATGTTTTTATTTAATACAAAAAGATTAGTTAAATAGGAAACTCAATATTTTTTAATATTACATTCATAACGGTTTTAGTTGGTTTGACAATTTTATGTCAATAATCATACAAGGCTTAATTTAAAAGTTTACCTCGTAAAAACTTTTGTAGAAAAACTAGAATTATTAAATTTTAAATAAAAATGTATAGAACTCTATGAAACTTATGGAATGTATGTAACTTTTTAATAGAAATGTATAGATAAACATTCTTCTACTGCGGAAATCAGAGAGGCTTACGTCCGTAAAGGGGTTTTGTGAATCAGTAAAACTACGTAAATGTAATGGGAAAACTTTTAAAAACTACACACCAACCACCGTCCATAACGTATGATTAGAGCTGCATGATTATAAAGATAAATGCCACAGTGAAAGGCCACACCACAGGGTACTCTGGGGCATTGAAGCTTACTGTGACTGGGTAATAATTTATAGCTCGTTGCTGGTCAAGCAGTATAATGTGTGAAATATTTTATATAGGGTGCGAATATTTAAACTCCTTAAAACTAATCATTATAACTAATTCTCATAAGGCAAAATTTGTCCTGTGTTTAACCATCCTAAAGGTAATGGGTTTATATATTAAATTTTAAAAAACTCCATTTTAAATATGGTTTTACAAAGTAAAGTAGAGTGAGTATATTACTTAATAAGGACTTGGTTTGTACATGATTCAATCACTATTTAAATCTTTGTTTATAACATAATTGTTAAATTTCACATCGGATCTAGGGTAGTTGGAAACTGTGTCTGGATTTTCATATTTTTAGTAACAGATTTAAAAGCAAAGTCTCTGATTAAAATACTAACTAGTCAGTCAAAGACAAGTTATTTAACGTATATAAACAAAGCTTTCAAAACACTGCTCAACGGGCTTAAAAAGTATAGCTGAAGTATAAACAAATTTTTATCTTCAATTGAATACAAAACAGGATTACAAGTTCACATATATGTATACTTAGTTCTCTTCAGAATGCATTAATCTTTTATGTAGACTGATTAGTTTTGAATAGCTGAAACGATTGATGAATAGATTAAACTATTGATGAATAGTTGAAACTATTGATTAATAGATATGATCATAGTCAGTCCATCGTATAAAGTTGAGAAATTAACTATTAAAAACATTATATTGCAAGTTAAAATCCATCCAAACACAGTGTGGCTAACCAACATAATACCACTGATGTATCAGTCAGATATGCGTGGTCAATGTCCGTCTGTCCTTGCTTATCTAGTGATGACATCTCTATATCCCATGGCAACGTAGTGGCTATAAATTGTTGTATGATTATTGTTATAAGGTATAAGGGCAAGGTGGTCTAGTAGTTAGAGCGCGGGACCTCGGTCCTTGAGGTCACGGGTTCAAATCCCGCCAAATAACCGATGTATTTGATTCAAGTGACAATGTCGTAGCACCTTAGTCTAGCCTGAAGTAATGTGAAAAACAATTATGGGCTCGTGCCTAGCGTCCTAGGACAAAAAATGTATAAGGTATAATCTTTTTTAGATCACTTAGGGACAAAAACAGGAATGTATTCTTATTTTTTTACGTGTTTGTGTTGGAGTGCATGATTCTTTTACTGTGGGTAATCCACAACCGTGGATCCAATCAAGTACTCTGTGATTTATATTTTAGAAAAATGCACGGTGCAAAATCCTTTTAAGTTTTTTTCTGCTATTTATTCCTAGAAATCATTTAAGACGTATTGGTGAATTTCCCATATAGGAAAGCTTTTAATGTAGGTCTCATGGTAAACGTAGATCCGGGACAGATTTTCCTTTTTTTGTTTGATACCCCACAAGCCAAAAACACTGTCCGTTCAAAATCATATTCCATTGTCAAGATAAAATAAAGATAAATAGAGAATGCATTATTCTCAAAGAAGCTACATGATCTCTGTAACTTTATATTTTTGTAATAAACATTTTTATCTAAAACTTTTTCCAAACGATCTTTATGATACTCTGTGTGTATTATAGGGTAGATGAAGTTTATTTTAGAAAATATTTCAAGAGCACTTGTATTTAGTATCTACAAGTTTCTATAAAACGACACTAACTACAAAATATTGAACAGCAAATAGCTTAAATATCACGACTTTTTGTGTTGTGAAACATGGCAAAATGAGACGCAACCCCGACTAGTATAGCCTTATTTTACCTTACTTTACAATATAAAATCGTGATATTTTAGTTATATGTTTTTTGACTCGTTGAACTCGTTCTTAATTGATAAGATATTTTAAATGCAAAATAAATGTGCACATGATATTTTAAATGTAAATTTGTTAGTGTAAGAATGCAAAATGGCTGATATCTAGTTAATGTTTTTGGAAAAAATTCTTTTTAATGTCGACTCATTAAAAATTTACTGGAATTCGGCTGATTACTTATGGTACACCATGTATACCTACACAACAATTAATTTGAGAGGTTTACCTAGACCAATTGCCTCTACAGGAGGTTAGTTATGTTGTATTTGCTGGTGTCGTGACATCACTAATATCAAGTTCACTGTCTTGTTATCCATCTTCACTAAAATTGGCTGATGAATTCATAATGGAGTATTGGATATCAGTCACCACTTAATCAATGAATTAATTCTCACTTGGATATATACGTTTAGGCGTACTTCGAGGTTATTCCGATTCTTTTCTTTGAAATAGGTTGTTCTTTTACAATATTAACTTAAAAGTTTATACACTTCAACTAGAAAATTCAAAAGTTATTTTGTTGGGTTATTTGTGTTCTGTTTGTGAACACATATTTTTTCACTCTACGCCTAATACCTTCCATTTACATTCACTGTGTCTTTGGTTCAAAACAAAGAGTTAGCTTTTCGCTGTGACCTTTCATAAATTCCGCATTAAGTTCAGATCAAATTTCAGTATTGTATTTTATGTATAATATAGTTTTTAGAATTATTATTATTAATAACAACGTCAACTCTGTTACATATGATCGATGTAATCGTATAACTCAGATCATTCATCATGTCATGCATCTCTCTGCGTTAATCATCCACTGGGGCTTTCAGTTTAAAGTTAGGATTGACAATATCAAAACTTACTACAATCACATTAAATTTGTTTTGATTTAAATTTAATTTTGTTTTTGTTTACTTTTGAAATTATAATCGTAACATTTAGTTCATATTTTTAGATTGTTATTTTATACTATTTTTATTAATATTTTAAAAAATACCATGATTTTTTGTAAGTTTTTAATCACAAGTGTATACGTATTTTACTCAAGTGTATTTTACTCAAGTGTATACGTATTTTATTATTTTAATAGCTAGGGTAAGAATTAAACAAAAGAGGAAAATACATCAGATTTTTAAATTTGTTTCTTATTATTGAAAGACACGTTTTTTAAGTTATCTATATATAAATAATGTGTTCGTGTGACAACAAAAAAAAAATTTAATTTCTTATTCGGCGTTGTTCAGTCGTAAATTACTTTCACAGCATAAATTACTGAACTGGTATTAAAGTACACCTGAATTCAAGGACTTGAGAATCTTGGCGCAACATTTTGTTAAAATCTGTTTGCATGATAAGTTAGTTATTTTATCATGAGCAGCTTTTATTACTTACAATTGGAATTCTCTAATAAATCTCTTATGCAAAAAGTTTTTTTTTCTATTTAATGAAAGATCTCTATACAATAAATGAATCTATGTACTGTATAACTCATTAAGTTTAATTTTTTGTAAGTGCTACACTTAATTGTTATACTGTACTTCACAATAAATACTATACTTTTAAAATACTATAGTGCTAAACATTTTATCAAGATATTCACAAAATCTTGTTCATATTTTAAGCCAAAAATTGCAGTTAAATAAAAACAAATGTTACTGTTTGGAACATTGATTTTTGAAAAGGAGAGAGTCAAAAATAATGGGTCTCAAACACTGTCCGATTCACGTTTACGTTTCAAGAGCCAAACAGCCAAAATTGAATTCTACAAACACCAAAACAAACCCAATATTATTACTGTGTTATTGTTACGGAAAACACATTCGTTGTATAAACTGTTTTGATATTGCTAACCATATTTACCATTTCAAATTGATAATCGAACTCTTTGCACATGTATTCGTTCATCTGTACAGTAACAATTATACAAAATTGAATTATAAAACTGAAATTAACTTCTGTGACTGTATAAAACTAGCTCAAGGCACGTCACGTAATTCAAGTATTCAATTTGGAATTTGAATAAATGCATAGACTGTAACTGTGATTAAATATATATAGCTGAAACCCACACTATTTTATAACAAGTTTGCATGAGCACTACTATATTTTACAAAATATAGTTCTACAGATTACGATGTCAAGTCAATATAAAATTGAAAAACTATATTACACTTAATAATTGTTTTGTATGAAACTAATCTTATCATATGTGTATATTTAGTAATTTATTCAGGAGCATCATGATTTCTATAGTAAGGTTTAGCGTTTAAGAAACATTTTGGTTGTTTATAACTTCCATTGTATTTAAGCACTTTTTAAATTCAACTAACTATGATTCATCTGTACTTTAAAATACGAAACACATGATCGTCTCGTTCAACTAGAACTTGTAGAACTAGCTTTCAAATCCCGAAAGATTGTAAGTTTTTCCTTTAAATAAAAGAAAAGTTAAATATCAGTGTGTGTATTATTCAAGAGTTGTTTTCCTATATTAGTCTTATTAGTCTTCTTCAATTTAGATTAATCTACTATTCATACTAACTTACCTACTACTATTCATGTCACCTTTATAATATCTTAAATACTTTTAATTGAAATTGTGACCATACGAAGGTAGGTATTTTCCTGGGTTTCTCAAACTATCCAATGTTAGGACTTTAGGGAAGAAACATAGAAAGCCACTCCACATGATAGCTTCATGGTCAACCTACATTTGTGAGCTTTGCTCAGAACATATACCTTGGGTTTCCATATGCAGTAGATTACTATTGACTTTATACCATGGACTATGTTTGTACGAACGTATATAGTTAATGATATTACATCTGCGGTTGGTAAGCAATCACATTTTCTGGGTTAAAAAACTCTCTAAGCTAAATATAATTACTCAATAACAGCCTAGAAGTATATCCAAAGCCATTTTTATTAAATGTAAATTCATTCGAATTCAAGAAAATGCTAAACATTTATATTTACTAACAAATTAGAAATTTTTGTTTACTCAAACAATATTTACAACCTAAAAAACAGGAAACTAACTACAACTAGCTAATTAGCTCAAAACTAGCTAATATATAATTAACTATACACAAATATATGTGACAATAAACATCATTTACGTATTATTATACTATTTATAAAAGGCTTTGTAGTTCATTATATTTGACTCAGACACAAGTACAACGAATGAAATGTAATTGGCGTCATTACAAATAAACACATTTTCTCATATGGACATTCTTTAGCAAAACATGTATCTGATTGATTTGAAATCAAAATTATTTCCTGCGTTGTTTGTTTTATTATTGATTAATTTAATAATTGTAGATTCCAACAAAAGTAAATATTTTAGAATGAGAATAATAATATATGATATAAAATACTACAAAAACCAATCTCATGAAGAAGGAATACCACTTTTTAGCGAATTTCCCTATAGGGAAGTAGCTATTACCGTAGGTCTCATGGTAAGACCTAAGCCCGGGACCGATTTACTTTTTCATTTTGATGTCCCCAGAGGCCAAAAACACCATTCGTTCAAATTTTTATATATCTATATATAGATATATATATATATATATATATATATATATATATATATATATATATATATGTGTCCATCCGCACGATAACTTGAGTAATTTTTGTCCGATTTTGATAAAATTTGGTGTGAAGGTGTAAGGCAGGATAAACTTGAATGAGTTCGCGAACCAGCATGATCGGACTATGGGAACGGGGGTTTATGGGGGGTTTTATGGGGTAAAAATGGGTTTTTCCCATTTTTGACCCTAAAAACACAAAATTTCACAATTTCTTTTTAAACCATTTTGTAGAGCTTAAAAAAACAAATAATTTAGTATATTGAAGCGTTATTATGCGCCTAATTGTTACGGAGAAAATTAAAAAAAATTGTAATTTTAAAATTTCCATGTTATTCTTATGGAGAATAAAGTCAACTGTTGTAGTTTGCTTGTTTATGAACATATTTTGATCAAATTTGGAAAATTCATTAATTTCTTACTAAACCACAGTACCTTTAAACATTTTACATAAAAACAACTCTTTTACCCTCCCTGTTGCAGCAAACCTAAGTACTCGTTAAACTAATTCTGTTTAAATAGGGAATAAATGTGATATTTTTAAGGAGACATTTTAGTCTAAATCCAATCAGGCAAATGGAAATTCGCTAAGTCTGCAGGTTTGCTGCGGCGGGAGTATTGTTATAATATAATTGATATTTTTTCAATAACAAACTTATTTATTCACTTGGCTTATCAAAATATTCACTGGATCGTTTGCCATGTTTTGAACTATATTTATACCTATTTCAGTATATATTTTGTGTGTTTTAGTTACAATTCAGCTTGTTGTTAAATTGCAATAACTATTTTAATTTTCAAATGAACTCATTAGTTGTCATGAATTTAATTAGATAAAAATATTTTAATGTATATTTTGCATTAAAACCAACATATGGTTCCAATATCACAATTTTTATATGTTTAAAATATCTGGTTTTACAATACCTTTATCAGTTCCAAAAGTAATCTTCCTGTATTGAAGTGTTTGACAATGGCAGCTCGCCGAAACATGTAACACACGTTGACGAAAGTTACTTTTGGAACTGATAAAGGTATTGTAAAACCAGATATTTTATATATTACAGTTCCGGGGCTACAACAATGAATTTTATATGTTTGTCAATATTTTTAATTTCATTTGCATAGTAAAATAAGTTTTGCATGTTTTCTAGTTAACAAAAGTTTTTTTTTACATTTCTTTACATTTTTCTAATTTAAAGTTGGATTACCTTCTTTACAGATTGTTTAAATAAAATTTATAATAGATTTTATAAAAATCATATTAAAAATTTAATTATCTTCTTTACAGCGTTATTGAATAAAATTATAGAAACCTACCAAATTTAAGAACTATTCTTATAACGCAATTACATGTCATTTTTTGAAATTGTTATATAAAATTCTCCTTTATTATTCACATTCCATAGTAGCACTATATTTTAATAAGCAGGAAAGGGCCATGCTTACCTACATCGAGTGCTCTTCTGAATTTAATCACTTAATGCATTACTAGTAAAGTGGTCTTCAACATAGAACTTTCACATTAAATGTGAACCTTTTTTACCTTCTAGCGTTCTATTGAGCTGAACATGACATACATATTTTCCTACATAAAATACGTTTTTAAGATTGATGCATTTACTGTACTTTCTTAGTTGGCTACGCTACAGACTAAACTGAAAAAATTTAACAGTTATATTTTAAATTTGCTTCTAAAAACCTACCCGTACGTTAATTACTCGTTAGATACATCAAATAGATACATCAAATAACATAGTATTCTAAACATATTTTATTTACTTGTTTTAAGATTGTATGTTGTTTACCCTCTTGGATGTGGTTGTGTACTTTCTGTATCTATTAAACTTTCATTTCCAAATTTATTGGAGTAATAAAATGACAATTATGTGTTCAACCTTTTCAACTATTAACAGTTGTAATATAAAATGTTAGGTTTTACATTACGTTTTTCACGAAGTTATAAAGGTAATATAGTAATCGTTTGATAATATTTTGAGCGCATCTAGCTTGATTCACTTGTTTCTACATCTATTGGTCCTATAAAAATATGTATTTTTCGTTTTGTGAGTAACAGTACAGGTATACATTTATTATTACATGTGTTATTTGACGTGTTTATAAATTACATCTTATATTCTAACTCTATATGAATAAAATATGAGTTTTTGTCTGGTTTTAATAATTTTGTTTTAATACTGTCTTTCAGTCTCTATAGATAATGTTTTTTCAACTTGCTAACATGTGTTTTTTTTCAGGTAAGCGTCACCAAACTCCTTAGTGAGGTAAGATCACAGTATTAGTATCTTCTGACGATAAACTGTAGACTTTAACTGATTAAGAAGGAAAAATTACCATTTGTAATAGGCTACTACAATACAACAAAAGAAAACAAAACACAGCTGTGGCATACTAATTTTACTAATTCTTGTATTACAAAAGAAAATCTTTTCAACTGATATGAAGTTTGTTGAACCAATACGGAATATGATATCCAACATTTTGGCTGCTACAAAAGCTGACATTTTGTTGATTGCAGATGTCTTTTCCCGTCAAAACTTGGCTCAGATTCAAAATTTCCTTTAGAACAAGTCTTCTATCAATCAAAGAGTGTAATTTTCTAGTAAAAATAAACCATACCTCTGTTTAACTTAACAGATGGTGATGATCATTTTTCAATTAGGTTATTAAAGAGAGTTTAGTTTATCACTCTAACTAATATTACAAACCTAATGTCAGAGCTGATTCATATATTTGCTCCATCGACAATTTTATCTATTATTTGGGTTAAGTGTTATTATTTTATGTTTCCAAATCTCATCCGATATCGTAATGGTTGCCCGTGACAGTCAATTACGGTTTTAAATACAAGCGAACCGTAAAACCTATTACAAACATAACAACCCGGGATTAGATAATTGGATTTTGTCAAACAAAATAAAATAACGACTACAAAACCAAATAACATTTCGAACCAATATCAATGTTTACCCAATATGAGATTTACTTTGGTAAAAGGCTTGTTGGATTTGATTCCAAAGGTCAGTAGGTATTTTTTACAATTTTATTATTTATTTATTTATTTATTTATTTATTTATTTTGTATACGGCAAACACCATTTTACATTTTCACATTGCAATTTTATACTATACAGATGGCCAAAAAAAAATTACGTAATAATACATGCGACCATTACAACTATCTGCTATACCTACACTCAATTAACAAAATAAAGTTGAGAAAATAAATATATGATAAATATCACAGCAAGTGGCAATAAAGACTAGTTAACATGCAGGAACAATAATACTATAAATATTAACAAAGTAGAAACTAAATATAAGGAAACCCAAAATTATGAAACACTACAAAATAAATACATAGTATGGCGGCAAAAACAGCAAATTTACAGAAGCGAACAATGTACAAAAGGTACGGTAAACTCTGAAGAAAATAAAAAAAACTTAACAATAGGTAACAACAAGATAGATCATAAATATTAATAAATATTAAAAAGTAATGCACTGAAGTGAGGGGAGTCGACGGCCCCAACACTACCACACACTCTTGAACCACACACAGAAACATGCACTCACTGGCTCGGAAGTGAGGGGAGTCGACGGCCCCAACACTAAATCATCGCCACACTCCTAACAAAAAAGCTAATAATAAAAAAAAATCAAACATGCACATGCTCCTCCGACGAGTAGAAGTTGGTTAGCTCCCTCCTAAGACGATTCTCGGAGAACTGAATCAGGTCGATGTAACTGGGCAGGCTGTTTCCCAGACGATGAAGGCGAGGCAGAGCACTGTGGTAAGAGTACAGTGTCGAACAATGAGCTCTCTCAAAGAGTCCTCTGGATCGAACCACCCGAGCACAACGAAAATCAACCCTGCTCAGCAAATCTGGTGAATCGACCGAGGCTGTGATGATCTTCCTTAAGAGCATCAGATCAAAGATTTTGCGTCTCGAACTCAGAGGAAGAAGTCCAAACCGACGTTCCATCTCATCCAGTGGTACTTCAAGGTAGCGAAAGCCCAGACTCACTCCAAGTACTCGGAGAAATTTTCTCTGTACACCCTCGAGAAGATCAACATGGCATATCAGGTATGGTGACCAAACTGGCGAGCAGTACTCCAACAAAGGGCGGACCAGCTGCACATACAAAGTCCTTAGGGCATGAGGTGAAAACCCATCTCGAGACATTCGGACAACAAATCCCAGAGCAGAATAAGCCTTCTTACTTATGTTTCTTAAGTGAGGTTCTGGACTTAGATTCGAGGAAACAGTTACTCCGAGATCTTTCACTGTAGAGGATCGGTGGAGAGTCGAACCAAATAAGGTATAGTTGAATAACGTTACATTCGTGCGCCGAAGAATTAAATCTGAATTAAATCTTTATTCAATTTTTCCTACACTAGATATTATTGTTAAAATTACTTTCCGAAAATGTAGTTTGTAGAACTATTGCAGACTATTCCACAACATCAACAAAACTAGTTTTGAAAAGTTTAGGGATCTGGACCCTGTTCCCGTCCGCAGGCAAGAAAGTCCCTAAAAAATAACAAGATTACTAAATAAACCAAGCTAAAGCTGAAAAACATCATATAACACAATAAACCTACCATCACAAAAAATTACCTTAAAAAAATATGAAAACGCATATAAATATTCTAAAGATTATTGTTAGTCAAGAAAAACATTACATTCTATCTGGGACTTTTAAGGACTTCGATATTTTCTGAATTCATATGTCAGGGAAAAGAATAACTTGAACGAACGTGTAACCATTGTTATAATATTATTGAGCAATAAAATACAAATGTGTTGGTAATGTGTCTCCAATTGTCTTTCGAGAAACTCACTACATAAAATGGACGTAGCACGTTGGCTCCAGCTCAAATGGATTTCTATGCAATCGGTTTCCTAGATACTCACGTATAAAGATTCATCTATTAAGAATCTACAAAGAAAAGCAAACTGGAAAATATTTTTTCAACAGTCACCTGACAAAAAGAACTTCCTTGCACTGATTATAGTACAGAAAGTTGCTAATTGCTGCATTTTCCGCACGCTTTTTTGCCGAACTATTTTTTTCCGCACACCAGTGTTCCAACATAATACACAAAGCAGCGTGCTTTTATTTACGTAATCCGTGTACGTTTGGAAATAGGTTGGCAACACAGATAACTTAAAGATACTGTACTACGACTACGATCAGCTGATGCAGTTGTTTCCCATTTCGTTCAACGCTTGGATTTTTCTATTTCTTATACAATAATATTATTCACACATCTTGCTTCATCAAACTCTATTTCCAAACTAAACCAATGTTTACAAAAACATGTTTACAAAAATCATCTGACAACAAAACATATTTAAACACAAATAAATCTATACTATTATATAAAAATCTAATGGTGTCTGTATGTGTGTTACAGGTGCAAAAACTACTGAACCAACTGGGCTTAAATTTTACAAAAATATAGCTACAATACCAAGGACCATTATAGAATTATTCACATTTCGATACTGACCGTAGGCTTTGCCCCTTTGGCTTTAAAAGTTCTGAGGTGAACATTTTAAAAGTAAATATTGATTGGTCTCCATGGCTGCGATGAGAACACTTACAATGTTTGTTTACATTTGCTTTGACATTTAAATGTAAACAAGAAGAACTGCTAAACTGCATATTTCACAATTTCAGACAGCTGATACAAAGAAATTAAATATAATATTTTCCATGACTATGAGGTAGGTTTATTTTAATCTAACCTTATATCATGGATTATTTATTCTAAAACTATGTCAATGATTATAGAAAAAAAAGATTCTATAACCGTTGCTGTATCAACTCCGGCTCTGCTTTGGATTTTTAAAGCGTCTAATTTATGAAAATAATCTTATTGATAAGTTATCATGGAAACAGTATGAAAATTACAATGTATAGATGTTTTGTATGAATTTGGAGGCAACTTTAAATCAATAAATTCTAACTGCTTAACATGTGTTAGATTAACTTGCACATCACATTGTTTTTAATATGTATATTTAGGTAAATTAACTTATTGTGTTTTGCTAAACCAACTTACTGTTTTGGTTAAATTAAACTAAAGAATATCATAAATAACTCGTTGATTTTTGTTTTCTAAAATCTGTTGTATATGTGTAACTATATTTAATTATCAAATTGTAATACAAAATACTCTTATTTTATCTTAACATAGCTTTCAGTTCACATTCACTTTATTTGCTACATTTATTATTTGTGTTTTGCCACAACACTGATTAAAATAAACCAAGGAAAATATCATAAAACTAAGCAGTACACAGTGGTCTGTTGTTTCTAAAATCAATGAAATATCTGTTACTATGTTTACTTAATGGTAAGTGTGAAAATGTAAAGGCAATGTACATGGAACTGATTAAAAGAACTGGTTTGTATATTAAGTTGTTCGTTTATATTTTTGTAGAGTAGAAGCAGAGATGCAATGAAACATGTTCTGTATTTGCTATTACATTTTTTAGTCCTTGATGCTTTGATAATCATATAAGTTTTGTCTGCTGTCTTTAATGCTAAATTATTTGTTTGAAATTTTTTATAGTACAGTACCTACCTATAGGTATAGTTTCTTTAATATTTCAAAAGATTGTATAGATAAGGCACAGCAATATTTAGTTTATAACTGCTGACTTAGTTTTGCTAATGATTTATTGTGAGTGAAGAAACTGAAGATGGGAGGATTTGTGATTTAATATAAAGAAGAGTGAAATAAAAAAAAATCATTTAAATTTAATAATTAGTATTTTTGCTACTTCAAAATTGAAATTTAAAATGTCAATAATAAATTAAAAGATATGTAATTAAGGGAGATGAAGGTAAATCATGTGTCAAAGTTTTGTTCGAAGATTTGGTAAGTTTTTCTCATATCAGCCTACACAAGATTTAAAATTAATCAAAACCAAAATGGTGGTATCCACTACTTACCAGATTTATAAGTCATAACTTAAACGTTTATATTAAGGCCATAAAAGTAGAATTTTGTTTCTAAAAGCGTTGGCGGATTTGTTACTATTATATGCAACAAATGTAAAGATTAAAATGTTTCTATTTTGTGTCCTCTTCCCGCGTTGCAAAGCACGGGTACAACAGCTAGTCATATGATAAAAAGAACAGACTTAATACAACATCCCGCCTCAAGATGTCCACATCTTTGAAAAAATGCATTATTCGTATTTAAAATTGACTTTGGTAACAGCTTAATTTACACTAGCGATGAAGTACAAGAAAAAGACCTATGTATACATTGTTATTATTCACAACTTCATTTTACCTTATATAATTTTAATACTTCAACATTTACGCTGATCATTGTATTTCCTCCAGAAACGTTTTGCATCCAGGATTCACAGTTTAAACACTGCATTATTCATGCTGCGACAACTTGATGAAAACTTAAAACTACTTCCTTCGACGTCAAAAGTTTGGAATGAATTATAAGCCGTAACGCTGAGTCAAGGTATTTGAATTAACAAGACTTGCAATGTGGATTTGTAAATACGGACTCCGAGTGATCTACCTTGTATATAATGATTTATTTTATCGTCATTTTTATGTAATGTCTAATTTTCACTAGGTCAATTTTATAGTACAACTTTCAACTTGTCTGATACAATTGTTAGATCATTTTTGAACTGTTATCTTTGAAATTGTTACTGTCAAAATTAACCATAGTTTTTCTTACTTTGAAATTACAGTTTTGTTATTAACTCGATATAGTCCAGGCAATGAAGACATTGTAGTGGGAAAATCATGTATAAGCCAAATTCGGCTTAAGCTGCTCAAGATGCATGGAGAATGCTCAAAATCCTTTACTCCATACATCTTGGGTGGAGCTAAGGGGGCTAGTTGGCTCTAAGGCCGGGTTTTCCTAGGCGCGGAATCGTCGAGCGGAGAGAGGAACGCGGAGAGCGGACTCCACTTGTCTTAGGCAATTTAATGTTACTGTTTTCCTAGAAGGGGAGCGGAATGCCATGTTAATTTCAATTCCGCTCTCCGCGTTCCTCTCTCCGCTCGCCAACTCCGCGCCTAGGAAAACCCAGCTTAAATGTCACTTTTGTAGGTTTTTCGTAAATAACTTGAAAACTATCAACTTTATGTATAGGCTACAAAAGGTAAAGCCTAGGTGGATTGGTAAAGCCAATGGTAAGATCAATATAACCGATATTCTTGAAATCTTGACAAAACGTCCAGCAATTTGACACTTAAATCCTAAAAATTGGTCCAAGATTAAGGGGTTGGCAAGCTCACGAACGCCGTATTATTTATAATATTTTCTCAAATGACAACCCATCGATCAACACTTTTAGTATGTAAAAAATTTGGCTTATACATGAATTTTTTCCTCTGTTTGGTATTTTTTTGTCTTCGTTTTCTGAACTATTAACAGTGTTATTCCTTTATATCAAACTTAATATTTTAATGTAATGAATTTAAAGTGCTCTGTCAACAAGCTTCAATATAAAAGTTCTCTTTGCCTGTTGGTGGCTTGCGAACCCATTCCAGTCCATCCAGTCCTGCACATTATGCCAAATTTAATCAAAATCAGACAAAAATTGCTCGAAGTTATTGTGTTCACGGACACTCTTCCTAAAAATCACATCACACACATTTACACATTACCCATATATCTTTGACGTTTATATCAATATTTAACTATGTATATGTATGTGTATCAATTAAAAATTGAACTAATGGTGTTTTGGACTCTGGAGACATCAAAGTGAAAATTAAATTTGTCAGGGGTCTATGTGATACAAAGCCATTTACGGTAATAACTTCTTTCCTACAGGGAAATACGCTGAATTGAGTTGAAGATATTCCAATTCCGTCTCGTGGAATATACAGATGAAACAAAATACTGGTAAATATGGAGAGTTTAAAATCCACTTGTGTCAAAAGTTATAAAAACGGAACACATGTGCGTTTAGCCAATTAGAATGCTCGGTTGGTGTATTTTATATTTAATAAATATTTTATGTTTGGTAATTTGCGATATGTATGTCAATTGCCTATTTCTGCTTAATGGCTTGAGTCTCCCTAATAAAGCATGAATTTTATCACAAAATTTTAGTGTTTATTACGACCATGCAACTTATGTTCAGATGTGACTGTTTTTACAACAACCTAGTCATAAGTAATTATTATTTCTTAAGCTAAATGTTTGGCATAAACTAATACAAAGTTTTAAGGTTTATGTTTTATAAAATTGTTCATTATTGCTTCATATTATAAAAATATAATTTAAAATTAATTGACTACCTACTTTCAAGAACTTCTTTAAAAATATATTTTAAAAAAGTAATAAAATTACATCAAACCTAATTCAATGCTACACACATATATTTTTTTAAATCCTTATTTCTCATTTCTTGAGAGAAGAATTTGTTGAACTTCATTTATAAATAATCGAACAATTGACATTAAAAGAAAATGTATTCAATCACCACTTCATTTTAAAGCTCTATTTCGTTCGAAGCTATTATCCAAATCTAAATCTTTAACAGCTCCATTTCGATTTAATGTTTGCGTTAAAGTTCCATAAGATAGGTTCTATAGACCCATTACTGGATGTGCTTCTGTCAATTTAATCACTTAGCAAATTTCAGAAATATAAAAATGTTTTTGCCTACGACCGTTTTAAGTAACTACTTCAGTTCAGTTCTAAGAATTGAAAAGTGTCTCATAACAGCGTTTACTCACATAATGTTATAGTTTTACTTAACAACATTGGTAACGGTCCAATGAAGTTCAAGGATTAAGAGAGAAGAGGTAAAATTGTAACCTATCTAGTCTTATCTAAAGCTGGGTTTTCCTAGGCGCGGAAGCGGAGAGCGGAGAGAGGAACGCGGAGAGCGGAATTGAAATTAACATGGCATTCCGCTCCGCTTCTAGGAAAACAGTAACATTAAATTGCCTAAGACAAGTGGAGTCCGCTCTCCGCGTTCCTCTCTCCGCTCGCCGACTCTGCGCCTAGGAAAACCCAGCTTTAAGGGATAATGTCGCAACCCCTAGGTCTAGCCTGAAGTAATGTGAAAAACAATCCTGAGCTCGTGCCTATAGCGTACTATAACAAAAAAAAACTATCCTCTCTACCTACTAACACGTAAAGTAAGTTCAAAATTATACGTCGATGCAAAATACGCATTGCGTCATTTCCTCAATGTGTGAAAAATCGAAGGATTTCATTATTATTGTGTTATTAAAAAAAAATCCGAGACATTCTAAATACTTCCCACTAACAGCAATGTGATGTTGGGTGTCTCAGGTATTATAACGCCACCTTTTGCAACACCAATGAACGTCAAACATTGACGTGAAATAATGACCTGAACTTCATTGACGTCATTACTTGATTGATGACGTTCTTGCTTAACGTTCTGTCTGTGTAGATTATAACCGCAAATAATCTATAGAAATATAGCCGACATAAACGTACTGAGCGTAGAAACTTTTTATTTCATATAGTTAAGAATTATATCTTGCCGATAAATAATTCCTTACTTTACTTCCTAAGACGGAAGGCTCTAAACCAATAAGTCTTTTTCCACATTACCCCAGGCTAGGCTTATAGGGTCATGTCGTTATCACATAGTTAAGGTCATCGGTGATTAGGGAGATTTGAACCCGGGATTTAGGGGACCGAAACCCTGGTCTTTATCATATTAAACGCATCCCACTGCCTAACAAATTAACCGGTTCACGTTTTAAGTCTTGTAAGTTTTACGCTTTTTAATTTCCAATTGTTCCCAAAAAAACCTTTTGTTATATGTTTCTGTAATTACATGTATTTTTAGTCAATCTTTCAAAACATAATTACGATTATAACTGACAACAAACTACGCATTAGAGCTAAGACGATAGTTAGGATTAACGTACTGACTCTTTGACAAATTTATTTGGCCGTAAATTAAATGATTTTTTTATTTAAGTTTATCAAATGAAAATGTTATACTACACTCTACCAAGAACGCAAATTCTACCAGAAGGCAATTTCATGTATACACATGTCACAGACTTTTTCCTTGTTCAATAAATTCTGATAATTTGATGTGAAAATTAAATATTAGTTAAACAAATTGGCGACACATAATCATTTAAATAAACCAATTTCCGTTTACTATTTAAAACATCCCAGAAACCTTATTATAAATAATAAATTAAATCCAATACACAAGAATGTAAAATTTGATTTCCTCATTTAATTTAAAAGCTCTGCATCGAACACTTTAAAAGTTCCATTCCAAGTTAATGTTTACGTAAACATCTCATAAAGAGTTTTTATAGATCCATTACCATTATTTTCTTCCTTCTCATTTTCCACATCGCTGTTATTTTACTGCGCAAAAGTATAATTAGAAAACATCTATAAAATATAAACATATGTGAAGTCAAAACCATGATGTGTAACTAATTAAACAGATAAATATTTGCTGTACCTTTCAATACTTTTTTTATTTGCTAAGAACATAAATTAATGGAATAAATACCAGATGATAATAATTGTAAACAGATTACAAATTAGATTCTGTTTGCGTTTTGACTTTAAAAGTGTACTGTTGCGTAAAATGTTTGGTCAAATAACAAACATACGAAAAATTACTGCCAACCACAATAATAATTACTTATTGTTTATTTGTGACTTATAAATGTTGTTTAAATGGTAAGCTTTTGTCAGCAATAAAATGAGTCATTAGATAATGGTGGATTTTGGACGCAAATCTTTCAATAATATATTTAAACTGTTAAGTGAAGTGAAATCTAGTGAAGTATTATACCTAACAACTTCCTTTGAACATTTTTTAGGATTCAATTCTCTATACGTGTTCGACAACTTTTTATATGAAAGTAATGCTTACATAGCATTAATGATTTCAATACCAGTTATTTCTCTTTACAAATATTTAATTACCAATATATTGTTGAAAAGTTAAAATTAATTAAATAGCAATACCAATCTTCAGATAATATTTGACGTATGATAATAATGAGGTTAATTCGCGGAATCTGGTTGGACTTACACCATACAAACATGTTAGACTAACATAGCTAAGCTGAAATAATATTGCTCACAATTCCACCTCAGGGCTATTGTCAGTGTTATGGTTCACGGATATCCTCATGTGTATAACGCGACTGTTCCTGGAGGCCTTGCGAAAGGAAAAATTCACCAATTCTCCGATTGCAAGTTGGTTTTAGGGAATTTCCCAAACAGGGAATAAACGATTGCCGTAAGATTCATGGTAAGACCTGGACCAGGGATTTATTTTTTTTCGTGTTGGTGTCCCCAGAGGTAAAAAAACCCATCGGTTCCAATTAATATATATTATTAATATATTATATTATTATAGTGCTATGGTAAAATTTTTAATCGACGTTTAAGGTATTTTACCAAATAGAATTATAGGCATAAGCCACATTAAAATTAAGCTTAGAATGAGTAGATTTGACAAAAAGAACTGGTTTAAGCTGTTTCTAAGGGCTCTGTCCCACAGGAAGATTTCCAACCACTTTAACAGTTCAATATATGTAGCTATAGGGTCAACCAAAGGGAATACCAAAACTTTCACCCATAAAACCCCCATAAACCTCCGTCCCCTTGCAACAGATCATATTAGTTCGTTTAAATGTAGGTTTACACGTTTATTCTAAATGTCCTCAAAATAGGATAAATTTTTTACACATATATCATATGATATATTATGAATTTGAACAGATTGTGTTTTTGGCCTCTGGGGACCTTGAAACGAAGAAGTAAATCAGCCCCGGGTCCAGGTCAAAATCTTACCATGAAACCTACGGTAATAGCTTATTCCTTATATGAGAAATTCGCTAAATTAAAAAAAGTTTTTAAAAGTATCGTAACCTTATAACAGTTAAAAACGTATCCTGGCCTATACATTCATATACATTTTTTTTTTATTAAACCCAACTTACTCGAGTTATGGTGAGCATAGACACTTACACACACATAAAAATGTTAACTGATAATTTTTGGCCTCTGGGTTATCAAAATTAAAATAAAAATCGCTCGCAGGTCTAGGTCTTACAGTTCCACCTTTCCTACGGAAATAGCAATTTCCCTATGGGGAAACTGGTTAAAAACACATTATATACCCAAGTATGTGTAAGCAAGTAATGTAAAAAATATGTCTCCAAGCAATATTCTTGTTCTATCTCCATTGCCAACGTGGTGCAAAATAAATTCATATCCAAATATATATTTTTATGTAAGAAAAGACGAAAAGAATTTTTTTGTTATTTTAGCCAACATTTGTAGCAGAATATTAATTTGCAGAAGTGGCAAATAACGGCGCATTTATTATACCAATACCTTAGGCTAATTGAAACAACAATTACTGGAAAACCGAATAATACACGAGTGTTAATGGAATGTGGATACATAATTAAATGTATTCGAAGAAAATCTTATTGGATGTCACATTCCCTATATAATCGAGTAATATGTTTTTTTTTTTTTTTTTTTATTTATTTCATAACTGAAATACTGTACATCGTTACAGTCGTCGTGTGTTTTATTATTAGTTTAATATTGAATTCAATAACTGCTATATTGCTTATGTTTATTCACTGAATCCTTTATATTTACTTGAGGATTTTGTGAGGTTTAGTGAACCAGTATAATAGTTTAATGAGTTTAATTTACATGCTATAATTCCTGTTACGGTAGCGTTGGCGTTGGCGTTGGAAACCAAATTCACCACATTCCAGCAGTGGTTACAGGAGTTACATTGACAGTAATATTGGTAATGTTGTAAGAGGCATTTGATGGCGAATCAATGTGATGTGAATCAGTATCTATTGGCTACAGTATATATAAATATGTTTCATTTTCACACAAATCATCAACAAACATTACATCATCAAAAATCAAACATTAAAATGTTTTTTTTTGTGTCATTGTACCTTAGTTTATTTTATGGCTTTAGTTGGGAGAAAGTTTTCATCCAAGGGTCATTTGCTTGAGGTTTCTACCTTTTTTAAGGGGGCCTATACTATAAGGTAGTATCAAATATCTACAATTTTGAGATATTACTAAATAGTAAATTCCTGTGGTTATTGGTGGTACTAGAGCCATGTCATAGGCTTCTAACACAGTTAGATTCAGACGTCCAGTGCCAAAGCACAACGCCATAACCAAGAAACTAACGTGCTGCTGCACTGTGGTGTAAATTATAAACAAATACATGTGGTACATTATACATTAGCCTCTAGTAATAAACAATAAAGTATAGTCATGCATACAACGTGCTTTGTCACCGAGTAAAAAAGTGTAGAACATTTTAATGTAGTATAGTTGGTCACAAATGTCCAGGTAAAGCTGGTATAGTGGTAGAGCGTGGAACTTGAGTTCCTGAGATCCCGGGTTCTAATTCCGCCAATCATCAATGGATTTTATCCATGTGTTAATGCTACAACTATCTTGGCCTGAATTAAAGTGTGAAATAGTTCTGGTACTTTCCTGTTAAAGGGAACATTCATTATTATCGATGATTTTTTTTCTCGATATATCGATATTTTTGTCATCCGATCCATTACAAATTGAAAACAACTGACTGATCTTGTTTAGGCTAAAATAGTCTATTATATGGATTAAGAAATGAAACTGTTTCAAGCTAACCTAACATAACCAACCAAACTTGCTATACCATTTAAAAATTCCGTTTGGGTTTAATAATAGAAAATGCAAGTTAAACACGGCATTTTTAAATGTTACTTCAAGTTTGGTTAGTTATGTTAGGTTATTTTTTTAGAACAGTTTCATTTCATTTTTGTTTGTTGATACTGAACAATATTTATCGTAGTTGTCAGCTGATATGTTTCAATTTGTTAATATCGATATATCGAGAAAGAAATCATCGATAATACTGAATGTTCCCTTTAACAGGAAAGTACCATAGTTCCGGGATAAAACAATATATAAAACAATTAAAGAACCTTGCTTCCTAGGATGTTAAGGTTGGGCATGTTAAAAAATGTCACAAATGTATAAACATTTGGTGTAATGCTTATTCCAATACTGTAGACAAACTGTACTGTGTGTTGTGTCAATACTGTAGACATACAAGTTTTTCATTCTAAAAGATTGCACCACGTATTTGGATTGGAACTATGAATAATTCAAAATTTTGGCTATGTTTCTTTTATACCTTAAATTGTGTTTCTATCTAAAAGTAGGCCCTACAATAATGAATAATGAGAAACCCACACATTATGTCTTGATAAAGGTGGTTGGAATCTTTTAAAGAATTTAGGCAATATGAACTCTGTATACGGTTTGATTTTACAATACGATAAATCCAAATCCATCCATTCGTATGGAAATCTCAAACTTTTAATTAAAGCCCAAAACCATGTTTCGCTATCCGGTTTGTAATGTATTTGCAAAACTAACTCAAACTGTGAGGGGAAGAGGGTTTGGAATGGTTGATTATTTATATCGTACGAAAAAATATTTTTATGACACATATTAACAATCATGCTTAATCTTATTTATGTAACCTTAAATAAAATAATATAATCAGAAATTAAACTATTCTAAAGCCTATTATAACCACGAGCTAATCATATCCATGCAAAATAAATTGCCCCCTATTTCAGTTTTATTTTGTCGTTTTAATTCGTGTTTTCAATTTTTTATCGTCTTCCATTACTTTTTGATTACCAAGCTGTTTAGGCTTACTTTGTCTTTAATTTACACTAAATAAGTAACTTAACATATTTTTACATTCTAATTTAATACTTACTGAACCCAAAAACAGGAATGTTGTGGTTGTATTTCAAACAAATTATATTTTGGACCAAAATCAACATTAAAAGTCTTTATCATCTTAATCTGATGGTTTCATTCAACATATGAAGGTTTAGATTAATATATAGTCAGTAGTAGATTATTCACAACTGTTACATTGAAAAGGCATTTATATTTTTTACATCTGTTATTTTATTCACAAAATTCAAAACCTTTCTAAACACTTCCCACTAACAGCAATGTGATGTTGGATGTCTCAGGTATTATAACGCCACCTTTTGCAATATCAATGAACGTCAGATATTGACGTGAAATAATGACGTGAACTTCATTGACGTCACAACTTGATTGATGACGTTCTTGCTTAACGTTCTGTGTGTGTAGATTATCTCTTAAGGTTTCAGTGCAAAATTGTTTTCCATATTACTTCAGGATACTTATTGAAATTACCTAGAGTGGGTAACTTTAAACTAATTGATTGCCGATTGGCAGGATTTGAACACGGGAAATCTTGGCCTGAAGTATCACACTTATTTTTGCCTTCACATATTTTTTCCCCAAATTAAAGGATTTTATATAAATAATTATTTACTAATAAGAATTTAGTCATTTCTAAACACCCTTCATATTATTGTTTGAACTCACTACATACTACAGGCTGAATTTCAAACATACTTTCAAACATACTCAGTGGTTTGAGAATAATCTGCTTTCGAAAAACTCTCAAAAGATTCAACTTCTCAATTTTCATATCTATGATCGATCTTCTAAGTATTTTAGTTTTCACTTGGATGAAGTTCCAGTACACCCAATAGAGAAGACACAGTTTCTTGGGCTGACCTTAGATGAGAAGATTAATTTCCATGACCACATTCAATACGTCATCAATAGGGTAAGTTCAGGGATATTTGCCATCCGCACCCTTGCAAAGCTATCTAAGCCCGATGTCCTTCTTTCTGCTTATTACGGTCTCATCTTCCCTCATCTCGTGTACGCCTTGCCTATCGGATCATCTTCAAATGGTCCAAAGTCGTTTGGTCCACAGTTTATATTGCCGTTCGTTTGGTCCAAAATCGTTTGGTCCAACAGTTAAAAACTCGTTCGTTTGGTCCAAAATCGTTTTATCCAATTTCATTTGGTCCAAAATCGTTTGGTCCACAGTTTATATTGCCGTTCGTTTGGTCCAAAATCGTTAGGTCCAACAGTTAAAAACTCGTTCGTTTGGTCCAAAATCGTTTGGTCCAACAGTTAAAAACACGTTCGTTTGGTCCAAAATCGTTTGGTCCAAAAGTACAGGCCAAACTAGAAGTAAAATGTTGCATTGTAGAGTAAACTTATGAAATATACTGTACGTTTATATTGCCGTTCATTTGGTCCAAAATCGTTTGGTCCAACAGTTGTAAAACAGTTCGTTTGGTCCAAAATCGTTTGGTCCAACACATTAATACGAGTTCGTTTGGTCCAAAGTATAAACTATTGCGTCCCTCACATTGAAGGCGTTCAAATATCCGCCGTCGTATACAATCTATATAATTAATACGCTACATGAAACTTTGTCGGTTGAACTCCTTCGCCATTTCTTAACCGATTTTATCCATTGATGTCTCATTGGAAAGAGCGTGTCGCGTAGATTTGCAAACTGGCCTTACATTTTCGAAAAAGCCCCTTGCGCTCTGCCCCAGTGGCTTTGAAAGTTCCCATGTTATCCTTATGAAGAACATAATTGTTTACATTTTGATCAGCTGTATAATTTAATTGCTGTTATTTATTTTCCAATTCAACGAAACGCATAGGTTACATTTACTGATTTGGTTGAAATTAAATATTTGCTACTTTAATTTACATTCGTACTTTATTCCAATGTAAAAAATCGAGAAAGCCTGGGCAATTTGATATATTTTACCAAAAAAGAAAAATGAATTGACAGGGTACTGTATTTCTTGAGCAATAATTGAAAGAACCGATTTTTTACCATGGAAACATAGGACACCACATAGTCATAGAACACCACCAAGTAGAAAAAATAGAGATTTAAAAAAAACTATTTACTATCGTTATCATCCTAAATAATGAAGAGCACTTACAATATGAAGATTCCCACAAACAATGAACAGGGATGTTAGCCAAAGTGTTACTATTTTGAATTACTTATATTGGGTGTTGGACAGTGAAAAGTCGTTTGGAAAATATATAACTAATTGCTTGAAGAATAGTAAAATAAAAAGGAATAGAGCTTTATGATGATTGGCAAAGGAAAACACTCTAGGGCTGAATTAAACTGGTACGGCAAGGACATTAAATATATGTTTTCATAAAATTCAAGTGATTTTAAAATAATATGACTACATCCACGAAACATTAATAAAACTTTCACTGAAGGATTTGCATTATTCACATTTAAGGGAAACAAAAAACCATCTGAACGACATTTGGCCTTTCAATTCTGCATTTTTTCAGGTAAATATAACTTACGTTATAACAGTAACTAGGTAGCCAAATTAATGCCAATTGAAGCAAATAAAATTATGACAGAGAGGTTATGCAGAAAATCAGGCAGTTCTTAAGTAATGTAAACAAAATGTCATCGCTATAAAAAATTACTGAAATTTGTAAACATACTAGCGACAACGGGTAGTACTATGCAGACTACATTATCATTGACGAAGGTCAACCTGGACCACCTAATGCGGCTATAAGTGGGAAAGATATGTAGAATACACTAAAAAACCAGATCAGCTTTTGAAAAATGATCAAATATTTACTAGAAATGTTGATTATATGTAACTGTTAGTCACGTAATCTATGAGCTGAGTCTTTTAAACTCATCGGAAATTATGACTTTTATTCGTTTTTTAAATAAGTTAATTATTTGTTTTTAAATACTGTAACTACTTTACTTCTTTGCAATTGCTCGATTTCGAGCAACATGTACACTAGTAATAATGTACACTTTTCCATATCATAGAACCAACTTTTTTAGTTGAAACAGCTGACTAAATTCTTTAATTCCCTTTAAATATGAATACTCATAAGGTTAACATGGGGAATTACAGAGCCACTGGGGCGGAGCCCGAAAGGATTTTTGAGATAAGAATATGCCTATATGTTAATCGGGAATGTAAGCTATCATCATGCCAAATTTCAGCCCAATCCGTCCAGTGGTTTATGCGTGATTGAACTTCAAACAAACAAACAAACAAACAAACAAACAAACAAACACACAAACTTTCACATTTATAATATTATATATATATATATAGTAAGATAAGTCAAGATAAGATATAAATATTTAAAAATATAATATAATTTTTATAAAGGTACAACAATTACAAACCCTTTTCTTTTCAATAATTTATTCACGGTTCT
Organism: Macrosteles quadrilineatus; assembly: GCF_028750875.1. NCBI lineage: Eukaryota > Metazoa > Arthropoda > Insecta > Hemiptera > Cicadellidae > Macrosteles > Macrosteles quadrilineatus. The sequence goes on from NW_026542599.1 coordinate 20,171,608, forward strand.
CATGGGGAGTAAACATAACATTTTGGGAAGTTTTACAAATAGGATATATCTTCGATGAGAAATTAACTTTATATATTTGTATTATTAACTACATAATTGTTACAAATACCACGACAAACAAACAACAAACACAGATTGAATTTTAATATATAGATAAATTAAATAAACCATCTGTGTAACATTAAATGCAAACTCAAAGCAAAGTTAATATTTATCCACAAATCTAGGGAATTAAAACGCGTTGTTTTAAGATTGACTGGGGATAAAAAGTAAACATTACACAAACACATTATATATAAATAAATATATGTATATGTACGTGTATATAAATGCAAACATATCAATTATTTAGAAACGTAACACAAAACAACAAATAGGCCTCGGAAGGCAGGCGGTTGGGCTGACGACGTGACGGCGATTTTGAACGCCTTCTATGTGAGGGACGCAATAGTTCATACTTTTGGACCAAACGAACTCGTATTAGAGTTTTGGATAAAACGACCCGATCGAATGGTCCACAGTGAAACGTACAGTCTATTTCATAAGTTTACTCCACAATGCACAATTGTTATTCTGGTTTTGCCTGTACTTTTGGACCAAACGATTTTGGACCAAACGAACTGTTTTACAACTTGTGGACCAAACGATTTTGGACCAAACGAACTGTTTAACAACTTGTGGACCAAACGACTTTGGACCAAACGAACTGTTTAACAACTTGTGGACCAAACGACTTTGGACCAAACGAACTGTTTAACAACTTGTGGACCAAACGATTTTGGACCAAATGAAATACTCCCCAACTGGATGATAAAACGATTTTGGACCAAACGAACTGTTTAACAACTTGTGGACCAAACGAACTGTTTAACAACTTGTGGACCAAACGATTTTGGACCAAATGAAATACTCCCTGCCTATCTGGGGGTGTGAGAACAAAAGAACTCTGTTTTTATTCCGCCTTCAAAAGAGGGCAATTAGAGCCATCTTTTCAATGAATAGACGTTAGACTTGTAAACCAGTTTATCTTTCATCCGAAATATTAACGTTCCCATGTCTCTACATCTACAAGACATTATCCTTTCTGCACCAAACCACTGGCAAGTTTAACACTCCAACAGACCATCATTTTAGTTTGAGATCCACAAATACCCTCCCAGTTCCTAGACACCACACTTCCTTCTTTCAAAACCATCTCCGATATAATGCAATAAAAATGTTCAACCATCTTCCCTCTCACTTCAAAGCAGTATCAAACCATCTGAAATTTAAAAAAAACCCTAAAATCTCTTCTTTTAAAAAAAGCTTATTACAGCGTCCGTAAGTTCCTGGCTGACGGCTAAAAAAACTATCAAGCTTGTTTGAGCATAGGTATCCTTAGTGTAAAAAAAGAACAGTTATTATTTCTTATGTAAGTCAAGAAACTGTATGTTTTGTTAAATGACATGACCAATGCATGTAATTGTTATTTTGGTTAAATAAATGACTTATGACTTTTGGTTTTTTATTTAAAGTTTGAGTTTAAATACTGGTAAATACGTTTGAATGAAAAAAAGGCTAACCTGATTATAAAATTTACAGCTTTCGGTTTATTTGTATTATTTTTTTTTATTAGAACACCATTATGAATGGGGTTGAGTACCATTTAAGTTCCTGCTGCGATGCAGTCCCATGGTCAATTGTAAGCCTGGCCCTCTGTAAAGAAATTTGGAATGGTGTATTTGACAACTACTAACTGGTACTATACAATAACATATGTTATACAATAAAAGGCACGAAAAGAAATATGACCTTTGAACTCAGTCTCTGCTCTAGCTGAAAACGTACCTAACATTTTCAAGATCCAGCCAAATATCTTTAATTAAGGCTTTCTCTTCAAAAAGCTTAACTCAACTATAGTATTCTTCAATACACTACATGTAAAACCATCATTGCTAAGAGTTAAATTTGTTTAAAGATTATTAAAATGAAGGTCTTATCCTATAGTCATATCATTACAGGTAAGGTAGAGTTTTCATTTAACGGTAGATGCACTTTGGGTTACAACATCCTATGAATTTAAATTGTTGTTCATGCAATCACTGAGTCAATATTTATATGGATTTTATTATTTAACCTAATTAATAATTAATACATGTGAATCTGTTATGGGTTGTTGCAATTCATGTATGAAATAGGTGATAGTGATGTAATGTGTCTCTTTATTTTTTATATTTTATAGATTTTTATATTTTTGTGACAAGTTTGGTGTTAAATTGTGAGTCATTGTTCAGTTAAGTTAATTTAATATAAACTGTATGTACATAATAAATAATTTGTTTAGAAAAACGGAAAAAAAAACGCGTTCTGATGAAAGAAGAAAATACTTAATTAATTTTTGTACTATAAAATGGGCATTTATGAAACTGTAAAAGTAATCAGAAGTATGCAAATCTTTGAAATTTGATTAGTTTAAATAGCTCCAGGACAAAGCTGATTTCATTTTTAGTTTTAACTGCTGATTAAAACACTGTACATAAATGGTTTTGATTATTATGGTAGTGATGGTTTATATTAAAATTTCCTGTTGTAAATGTTGATAGGCCTATCATATTGACAATTACCCCAAGGCTTATCCCGAGATTGCGGTTGATATTAAACCAACATAGTTACGTTTGTAGTCACACATGTTTGTACAATTAAAGTGTTATGATTTAACAAACATTCAAACTGACTATAACTATCTAGCTAGTATACAGAACAACTACTTTGTAATTTTGCTAAAATTCACATAGTCACATTCTAGGAATAAAAATTTACTTTGGTGTTTTTTTTTATATATAACTCATGTTAACCAACAAAAAAACACATTGATAGTAAAACAAAAACTTCATACCTCATTAAAATCCAAAGTGTACAAACTCAAAATTCGTTTTTTTATTATAATATTGACAAAATAAACTAAGTTTTCCAAAATATTGTTAAGTTTTGAAACCGAAATAATCTATATACGCTTGGAGAGTTAGTGATAATGCACAATCACAAATCATCGAATCCGAAATCTTTGATAAATGTGAAACATGTGATCCGTAAATTTCCAAATGGTTAAACGCACTTGCGTTTCCCATAAACAACTTTTAACACAAATGAACTGTGATATGGCAACATTCACCAGCATTAAGTCATTCAATGAAATTTAACTAGAATCACTGGATCTCAAATATTAACATTCTGGATTCAATATCCTAGCTTAAGTTGCGATTTACTATGAAGTTAAGACAATGCTATACAAATTGTTTAAATTAACTTATTCCATTTGTTTTAAATATATTTCGTTATTTGTTTAAATGACAAGTTACATAGTGAAAGTCTGTTTTGATGTTGTGTTATACCCTGGATCTTATTGTTTGGTTCAAAATATTTTAAAATGCATACAGTTCGAGTTAAACATATATGAAATGTGATCTCCTTTATAGTTTTAGAGTTAAAACTAAATTAAATAACACATGTCTAATATTAAATGCAATGTAATTTTACACAGACACATCCTTAATATTACATCCTTAAACGACAAATTACTAATAGACAGAAAAAAATATACATTTCTTTAATCATGCAAAGATTTCAAAGCAATCATAGCTTTTCTTGCAATCATAGTTTTTCTTGCAATCATAGTTTTTCTTGCAATCATAGTTTTTTTCTTGCTTACATAGTTTTCCGGCTTTGCATTAAGAAAATGAAGAATTTAAAAGGACCAATGTCCACTTAACAAACCTGCCTCATCAATTAAATTTTTCGTTTTGAAGAGTACTGTACATACTTGCAACTTACATTTTTTTACCCACGACCGTTTTTTAAAGTAGCCATTTCAGTTCAGTTATTAGGATTGAAAAGTTTCACTTAACATCTGTTTACTTTCATAACAGCATAGTTTCATTTCATAACAGCATAGTTTTTCTCATAACAACATGGGTAACGGACCAATGTTATCAGCTGATCAGCTGATCAGTAGACAATTTTAATTGTTGATCCGACTTGTTCCTGTTGATACTCGCGTATTCTTAATTAAGTTGGTGGAAGTTAAAGGTAGTTAGATTAATCTGATTTAAAAATGTCAGTTAGTGAAAGTGAAGTTGACGAGATGGAAATGAGAGCACAAACTTTTTGAGCTAACCTTTTGCCACCAAAATCGAAACAAAGGTATGAAACTACATACCAGCAACTAATTGTTTCACTATATAATTCAGTTAATGTTATTCTTAGGTTGTCGGTTACTCATCACTAAAATAAATTAATCACAATTTACTAAAAAATGTCGAGGTATATTTCAAGTTTACATCAAAACTCATCTTCAGCCTCTAGTAACAACATATCAAGTAAATAAACTATGATTTATAATGAAATATACCTCGACATTTTTTAGTAAATTGTGATTAATTTATTTTAGTGATGAGTAACCGACAACCTAAGAATAACATTAATAATGCCATCACGAAGGAAAAAAACATACCGGAATGAAATAATTCAGTTATCCAAACAGATATACAATATTTCCGTAATTGTACCTGATACAGCATTTATGGTAAGAATGCTACTAGCAGAAACTATTCCCTGAAAAAAGTAATGTATTATTTAACGAAGTTTTACAAACACGTAATTGCATGAAATCAGCTAATTATATAATAATTCGTTTCATCACTTTCAGTGGCAATGACAATAAACGAAAACATAACCTCTCTCAGAAGTTATGAGTAGCGATTGTTAGTATTAAAAACTAGATTGTTAGTAATTAAAAAACTGTCGTAGGTAAAGTAGTGTACGCAACTCACGTTAATAGTCTTTACGAATCGAGTAGAAAATTTAAGGCACGAGCCTCAACGAGTGCCTTAAAAATTTCTACGAGTTGTAAAGACTAACTTAACGCAATAGTTGCGTAAACTACTATTTCATCATGATAGCTAAGCAATTTATTATTATTACTGGGAATTGAATATTTTCTACTGCAGTATTATGCTTTTCATCTAATTTGAAAACAAAGGCATTCGCCGTTCATCAATAACAGTATTTTACTAACTACTTTGGAAATACACGTAAAAATAATGTGAAAATTCTTTTAAATTCCACACCAACCACGGTCCATAACGAATGATTAGAGCTGCATGATTATAAAGATAAATGCCACAGTGAAAGGCCACACCACAGGGTACTCTGGGGCATTGAAGCTTACAGTGACTGGGTAATTTATAGCTCGTTGCTGGTCAAACTGGCTAAAGTTTGAAACATTCTTCGAGAGATGCAAATTCCTCTTTAACAATAACTTGCTTTTAGGCATCGACATATTACATATAAACACTGTTGTTTAAATGTTGATATTCTTATCGTATAAGATGTTAAAATTATGTACGATTTAGTGAGAGAACGGTCAAAAACCTGAATTAGTCTCAACTGAAAACTTTTTTCGATTAAAAAACTTATCACATCTTATCACTATGGCATCAGTATCAATTATTTTTGTATCAAAGCAGAGACCTCTAATAATTTTATAAAAAGTCTTTAACTGAACATGTACCCAGTCAGTCATAGCCAAATTAATATAACGCATTACTATAGCTACATCTTCACCACTGTACAACTTACCATTGTTGCAATGTCTTATAATTTTTAGGTTAGAAAACTGTTTTCTATTTTTTTCAAATATTGACTACATGCCTATTTTGTAATTAGTAAAATGTAATATCTTTGCGCAAATGTTTAATAATGTATGATTTTTTCAGGTAAGGGTCAACATATTCTATTGTGAGTCCATAGTGAGGTAAGACTAAACATCAATCACAGGTTCAAACTAAAACAGCTTAAAACTAATCTTTGTAAAACTTAAAAATTGTTACTAAAGAAACCCGTGTTATCTGATATGAAATTTGCTAAGCTATACAAAATCTGTAATCCGACGTTTTGGCTGATACAAAGCTGACATTTTGTTGATTGCAGATGTCTTTTCCCATCCAGATTTGGCTTACATTCAACATTTCCTTTGGATAAATCTTACTATATATCAAGATATAGATCTATCTTTTTGATAGATAAATTATACATAATTCTAAAGCTGACATTGTACTATGTTGTGAATATATGACTTTGAAGAAACGCTTTTAAATTTATGAAGAATATAATGTTTATGAAATGTAAAAAAAAACATAACTGTAAACAATCCTACTTTGACAGTTCTCATTGCGAATCACAGTTTTTTGTTGCTGCTTAGTTCAAATTAGCTGTTTTCATAAATGCAAAACATTATAGTGCTGCACCCTGTTGGTAAATCTTATAACTTTTTAATGCTTTTTCATATCATAGAACTAACTTTTTTAGTTGAAACAGCTGACTAAATTCTTTAATTCCCTTTAAATATGAATACTCATAAGGTTAACATGGGGAATTACAGAGCCACTGGGGCGGAGCCCGAAAGGATTTTTGAGATAAGAATATGCCTATATGTTAATCGGGAATGTAAGCTATCATCATGCCAAATTTCAGCCAAATCCGTCCAGTGGTTTATGCGTGATTGAACTACAAACAAACAAACACACAAACTTTCACATTTATAATATTAGTAAGATATAGATCTATCTTGTTGATAGATAAATTATACATAATTCTAAAGCTGACATTGTACTATGTTGTGAATATATGACTTTGAAGAAACGCTTTTAAATTTATGAAGAATATAATGTTTTTTATTGCATTCCAAAATAAGTTTAGCTCATCGTTATTCGAACAATTGGTGCACGACTAATTAGCAATATTAATTCGTATGTTTGTGCCACAAACAATATTGCTATCTATAATGCGATTTTTATGAGTGGTTTGAAAATTTCTAAGATACAAATGATTATGCAAAAATACAAAATGGCGAACATCTGGTTGTCAAAGCGCTTTTTGGAAAATATTATTCGTAATCTTCTCTTTATTTTTGACTCATAGAATCATTTGTCGTAGTTTGGCTTTTTACTTGCGAGACACCCTGTATTTATCATCATCCATTTGATGTTTTCAAATACTGGTAATATATGTTGGAATAATGTATGGAAATGCTACATAAATATTTTAAAGACAATTACTGACTAAGACAGATGTTTATCTTTGGGTTTAAAGCGTTGATGTTTTCTGGAGCATATAGCTTGTAGAATACAAAAATAAGTTAAGACCTAGTTAAACTAAATATGGAGCTTGCTAGTTAAAATAGAAGAATCTTAGAAGCACATTTTCAATCCACTTTTTCTTAAGTCCCTTGTTTATTATTCAAGAAAAATGAATACCTACCGGAATCGCATCCCTAAGAAAGGGTTGTATTTTTAGGTTTATTAACATCTTTCTCACAAGTTCAGAAACTAATATTTTTATACTGGTTACAACAATGTATTTATCGGAGTCATATAAGAAAGTATTACAATTTTACAGGCTAAACGATTTTCCCTTACAATGCAGAACTTTGAGGTTCGTTCTGTGAGAGCTTACACTGGCGCTAATCCGATTTAAACCAGGCTTAGATGTAAAATAATGTCCTACTGTTTGATTCGCACGTATACTTTAATGTTTTAACTAAAAAATATCTGTACCAATGACGAAAGAGAATACTTGAACTTAATTAACTTTACAAATACAAAGTATGTTTTTCTAGAATTAAGTAAACAAATGTATGCATTGAATATTTCAAAATATAATTTTTTGGACTTTTTAGGAAATGAGTGAAATAAAACGTGCAACACTTCAGAGTAAAAATGTTGCCAAATTGATATTGTACACATGATAAGGGTTGTGACAAAGGCCAGTTTGTTGTTCGCTCTACTTGCGTTTCCCCGTAAAACCTTATAAGTTGTTGTCGTGAAATTTTTATGGATAAAGAAATGGAAAACGCCGGGAAACATTATGATATGTTTTTGTAACAAACAAGTATGTTTAATGCCGTGTGTTCTCTAACAATTTACGTAAAATGTGTTTTTTTTTATTGTTATCCATGGTTAGTGGTGTGTTTATTATATATAATTGAATTTGAAAATGGATATTATGTATTAGATATTATTTGTTACCTACATAGTTAATTTTTTGGATATAATGAGGATGATTGCTGAAGGGGAAACAGCCCTAAGAATGAAACAAGGTATTTATAAAAAAACATTTACTGTGGTAAAATAATATGAGTTTATAAGGGAAGTGATATATGTAAATATGAATCATACACACATAATATCCATAAAATTGACCTTCTGTTATCAGCTTTTATTTGAAGAACTCTTATTTTCTTTATAATGTCTTTTACTGCACCGTTTGTTCTTTTCCAAACTTCTTTACTTCATTTACGAGTCAGATTTCTAGATATCGTTTAGCAAGATGTAATTTTTATATTATATGGATTTTATCTTAAACGTGGTTTTAAAGTAACTGAAAATAAACAAACATGGTAAATTCCACGTTATATTCCAACAATATAAAACCTAATACGTGTTCTAAAGTAGTCTTTGACCATAGTTTAACTATGGGTAAACATTAATTGGCTTGACTTTGAAGTTTTGATATGATATTTTACTACGAACATGAATGTTATTTGTCTTAGTGTTTAGAAAATACAGTGATTTTCCTTTTCGAATAAATTCCACTAGCAATCAACCAAAACATAATACACTGATTTTAGCCACTCAATTTCCGGTTGTCAAGTTGGCTACACTGTTTCCAACATGGCTTCCTTTATCAACTTCAATCGCAACCTTTTTCTCTTAGCTAACCGATCTACCTACTCCTATATTAATAAAAAAAAAAATGTAATTTCATTTATATTCATCCATTAACGCAATAGTAAACTATTATTTTGTGAGGTGTGATATTTTGTGAAATGAGAGTTCACTACTCCCTCAATAAACCAATTAAGATAAAGTGTTTACCATTAAGTCACTGTTGTGATCTTTTATGATTCAAATATAAAGGTTAAATGCACACCATTCTTTGACATAAAAAATAAACAAAGGATTGAGAAAAATACTAAGTAAAATTCCACAAAGAGCAGCTTTTATTTACCTCTTACATATTCTGCACTTGTATTAACAGTCACTCTTTAAATGGAAAACTAACTATGCGCATAAAAGCATGTAGGCCTACACCTGAGAGAATTTCCGTAACAATAATTTTGGGAATCATAAACCCACGTGACCAAATGGCTAATGTGTTTGAAGGCTTAAAGCTTTAACCATGCAACGCGTTCATAAATGTGTTATTACTGTTTGCTAAGGATTTAATTTACAACGTCAACTACTTTATTTGTAATTCTAATGTATGTTCCTTGAAATAATTTTACATTGTTTACTAAGTATAAAATGTTAAAGAAAAATAATTCCTGCATTTTAACCAACAAGATAATTGTGTACTGTTTAACTTCAACAAGTTGTGTTAGTCTTAATCTCCAATTGTACATTGTTTTAAAACAGTCATACGATTGTGATACATGTAAAACACCTTATTAAATAAATCCAGTTACTCTTTTTGTGAGTACTTAAGTTATAAGTTCTGAATATCTCAATTTTGAAAACTTTCGAGTACTGATACCATTTTGATTGACCTCGTAATTGATAAGTGGTAGAACATTAGAACATCAAATATCAACGACCTAAGGAACAGCAAAATCTTATGTTTTGTAGGAAATATACTATTGTATAGCTACTAAAAGTAACTATTTTGTGTAACAACTAAGTCATAATGTTACAGGTCGCAGCCTTCTTCATTTCCCGCTACATAATCCCGTGTTAAAACATCCTATGAATATCAAACATTGTATTTCCTTCATCCATTCATCAACTATACATAGAGCTGAAGTATTATGTTGGTGTTGCAGAAAATGTAAATGGGAAGTTAAAGGTAGCCACTAGATGTTTCAGCTTAAATTAAAATGTTTTGTTGTGAATAGCTATTTGTAACTCCGTTTAAATTTTTAAATAGCAACACATATTATACAATCATTTTTCATTGCAATTTTAATAACTGTATCTTGTTTAATAATATACAAATTATCGTACGAAGTTTAAGGAAGTAGGTGGTCCTTGAGGAAAGTTAATTTCACTTAAATTTTCAAGGTGATTGGTGGGATTTGAACCTGGCTCCCTGGGCTAGAGACCCTTGTACCCACTACGCCGGCCTCTTGATACGATTATTGGTCCATCACGTTGACAATGTCCTCAGGCCATTATAGCTGGTGTTATTCCAGCTTTACTATGTTTGTCCTTTCCATAGCTTAGTTAGTCGTAAATACAATCATACTACACAATTTTCTCAAATGATATCACAATATAGTTTTAGTAATGTTTTTTATAACATATGAATTATTTAAAAATGTTCATTATATTCGGGAGAAATCGTGTTTACTATGGAAATGTACATATTTATTTAAATATATTTATTTAGTTTGTCAACATTTAACTCTATCAAATAATAATAATCATTAAACTAATAGATAAAAACAAGATTTTGCATACTTATTCACCAACAGTTATAAATAAAACCGTTTCTAATACTTATTTGATTCAATTTTTTTATTTAAAACAATATTTAAAATTGATACATTTTACATTCCTAGCACATTAAAACCCAGTCATGAATCTTAAATGTTTTTACTAATACGTGGATGTCAGATATTTGGTTTTATCTCACTAATGATTTTCAGATGTTTTACTTTAACATTATAATCCTATAAAGTGTTTACATTGGGAAAAGTAAATCAATCTGCAAATGGATCTGATAAACATCTCTTTTGAGATGTTTTTGTAAACACTAAATTGAAATGAACTCAATACCAAGCTTTTTTAACATTGGAAATTTACATTTTAAACTCTGCATTTTAGTAATGTAGTGCGAAATAAAATTGTACTAATGAAGCTTAGAATTTGTGATTTACAAAATACGTTTTAAACCAATCAAAAAACTTGAAATATATCTCCTAATGCTCAATAGAACTGTAATTTGCTTCGAAGGTCTGATTTACGTAACAAATTAAATTTAAGTTATTTGTAGAAACCATAAAATCAACTCGACTTATTATATTGTGATACTTAAACTTATTTAACGGTAGTATTTTTTGTGTTGTACTCCAACTTCCCAGTCTATTACACTAAGCTATAGTCCGTATTCGAGTTACATCAGGCTAGTCCTAGAGGATTGGAATACTTAATTACTATACAGGGTGATTGAAAAAGTCTGGGTACGGCTTAATATTTTAAAATATAATGCTGATTGAGCTACAATACTTGGTACAAAGTTACAGGGCATAAAACTCTATTTTAACACATATTCATTGATCCAATAACTCTTCAGGGGGACGGCCCACAAGGAGTCGGAAGAAAATCTTAAATGGAAGCATAGGTCAATATGCTCATCAAATTAAAGGTATTTTTTAGTAGAATACAATGCCACAAACCATACTTCAAAAGGTTGATCCTGCGCAAAATGGCAGATGTTCAAAGATTTCTTGAATCCGCCATTTTGAATCTTTGAACGACTGTCATTTTTTACTCAGGCATTCTTTTGAGCTTAAATTTACGGCATCGTAATCTACTAGTGAAGACCTTTAATTTGATGTGCATATCGACCTATGCTTACGTTAACAATTTTCTTCCGATTCCTAGGGCTGTGCCCCCTGAGGAGTAAGCGTATAACAATAATTAATAATATTAATAATAGCTATTAATAATAGCAATGTAAATTAAATGAATCTTTGAACAACTGTCATTTTGCGCAGGATCAACCTTTTGAAGTGCGGTTTGCGGCATTGTATTCTACTAAAAAAGGCCTTTAATTTGATGTGCATATTGACCTATGCTTCCATTTAAGATTTTCTTCCGACTCCTTGTGAGCCGTCCCCCTGAAGAGTTGTTGGATCACTGAATATGTGTTAAAATAGAGTTTTATGCCCTGTAACTTTGTACCAAGTATTGTAGCTCAATCTGCATTATATTTTAAAATATTAAGCCGTACCCAGACTTTTCAATCACCCTGTATAGATAACTCCCATTGCTGATGTGCGAGAACTTCATCATGCACCTCACATTTTGAACCAAGGTCCTACGCAATGTAACTACGATAGTATTAAAATCACAACTAAAACGCTATCGAAGTTTTTTTTTATGCTTTGAATAAATGCGAATAAGAAAAAGTAATAAGTATTTTTTTTTTCTAAACCTGAAAAATAAAATAAATGTGCACAAAGAAACCAAAAACACTTATGATACTTTTTGGATACAGTCGATCAAGATCAAACACGTGTAATAATGACAATTCACAACCACAAAATCGTCGAATCTGATATCTTTGATAAACGTGAAACATGTGATCCGTAAATTTACAAATGGTGAACCCAAGTGCGTTTACATAAATGGCTTATACTGCAACTGAACTGAGAAATTCTAGCATTCAACAGTATTAAAGCATCTGTATATTCAAAGACAGTAAACCGGAATCACTGGGACAACTATTTAGTATTCAATAACCCAGTTGAATTATAATTTTCTATATTGAGAAAACATTAAATCATAAATCACTGTCCTATGACGTGATATTGATTTTTACTCATGAAAAGTATTATACCTCACAATACTTCAAAAAATGCAAGTTAAAAAATTTGTACGATTAAAAAAACCAAGTAGGCCTGTAAAATTATAAAATTGTTCGTTTAGTCGCAAACTTGCATCCTTCTACAAAACACGTTTAATACTAATTTATTTTTCATATACAATACCTAAAAATAACATTCATAACGAAAAAACTATATTTCAGAAATACAAAATAAAAATTAACGTATATATAATGTTTTCAAAGTAATCGTAGTTTGGTTCAATGGCTTTTCACTTATAAAGGACCAATGTATAAGGGTGAAAGCCCATTTAACAAAACGTACTTCATTAATTAAATTTTCCACTTTAAATAACACTTGAAATATTTAAAATCAAGATTTAATAATATAATAGCTATGCAATTATTAGTATTAGAACGGAAATATTTAAAAATGCAATTTTATGTTTTTTTATCTAATACAAAAAGACTAATTAAATAGGAAACACAATATTTGTTATTTTTACATTCATAACGGGTTTATTTTTTGGGGTGATGTTATGCATCATCATACAAGAATTAATTAACAGTTTACCGCGTAAAAACGTTTGTAGGAAAACTAGAATTATTATTATTTTGTTTATGTATAGAAAATAGTTCTTCTGCTGTGGAATTCAGGGAGCTTTTGGTTTGTGATATATCAGTAAAACTACGTAAAATTACCGAGAAAACTTTTTTAAACTCCACACCAACCACCGTCCATAACGTATGATTAGAGCTGCATGATTATAAAGATAAATGCCACAGTGAAAGGCCACACCACAGGGTACTCTGGGGCATTGAAGCTTACAGTGACTAAGTAATAATTTATAGCCTGTTGCTGGTCAAGCAGTATAATGTTTGAGATATTTTATAAGGTTCGAAAATTTTAACTACTTAGAAATTATTATTATTACTAGTTCTCAACCATTTTCTAGGCAAACATTTTCCTATCTCTAACCATCCAGAAGACAATGGGTCTATGTATCGAATAAAAAAAACACCGTTTAAAATATGGTTTTTTCAAAGTAAAGTAGAGTGAGTATGTTAAAATATACAGGACTTATAAAAAATAAGGACTTGGTTTGTACATGATTCGATCACTATTTAAATCTTTGTTTGATAACATAACTGTTTTATTTAACATCGGCTTTAGGGTGGTTGGAAACTGTGTCTGGGTTTTCATCTTTTTAGTAACAGATTTAAAAGCAAAGTCTCTGATTAAAATGCTATCTAGTTAGTAACAGACCAAGTTATGTTACGTATAGAAACAAAGCTTTCAAAACACTGCTCAACGGGCTTAAAAATTCTAGCAGAAGATTGTAAACTAAACTATTATGTTTGTAAATGTAACATAAAAATATTATTATCTATATATTAATTTGAAACTGTTTTTCTTTGTCATAGCTAAATTGAGAGAACGGCTGGGCGTAGAAACTCGGTAGAGGTATCTAAAGAAAGGTCTTGGTCGGTAGATGAGCCATCAAAAGAGAAACGTGGTAAATTCCCTTGGGGCTCTGTCCCAGTGGCCTTTAAATTCCCATCCCATGTTATTCTTATGGAGGAAAAACTGGGTTTTTGTCCCAGCTAATTTGAGAGAACTGCTGGGCGTAGAAACTTGGTAGGGGTCTCTAAAGAAAGGTCTTCGTCTATAGATGAGCCATCAAAAGAGGAACGAGGTAAATTCCCTTGGGGCTCTGCCCCAGAAGCCTTTAAAGTTTCCTCTCCAGATTTGTTTAAATTACGACCATATTCATAATTCTACACTACTTTTTAATGAAACAGCTGTTAATATTTAAATTGTGATTTATTGATTTTTTTCAAAATGAAGTACAGTATTTGCAATGGGTTTTTCTGATTTTAAAATCGATTTTATTCTGCATCGTGTCATGTTGTGAAATATAATGTTCTATTACCAAATCAGTCGAAAATCCTAATATCATAGTAACTCTTAAAATTATTTCTTATGGAGTTAACTTATATCTATTGTATGGGTTGGTTTCTGCTTTTTTTTACCACTTCATGGAGATTGTATGTAGGTGATATTCTTTGGCGTATTGCATCTGTAGACGAAACTTGGGTTGGTGAAATTATTACAATGGAAAAAAGCGAGAAATCCTGGACGATTTGATATAGGCTAAAAATAAAACTGAATTAACAATATGCTACATTTCTTGAGCAATCATTGAAATAACTGATTTGCAAACAATGGAAACATAGAAAAAGTCATAGAACACAACCAAGTAGAAGAAAAGAAATAATGTGTTTTTTAATTTATAATCGTTATTATATACAACCTAATGCGGCTATGAGAGGGAAAAATTTGTAGAAACACTAAAGAACAAGATCAGCTTTTTGAGAAAAGATAAGATACCTACCTATTTACAAAAGATTTTGATTATATATAACTGTTGTGTAGATCGTGAGTATTTCCATAATCTTCGTGAGTCGCCTGTAATGCTTCGCAATTGCTCGAATTCGAGCAACAGGTACACTAGTCTTCAATTGAATACAAAATAGGATTACGAAATTCACATCGATGTATACTGTACTTCTCTTCAGAGTGCATTGATCTTTAATTTAGACTGATAAGTTTTGAATAGTGAAACTATTGATGAATAGTTATGATCATTGTCAGTCCATCGTATTATGTTGAGAAATCTACTATTAAAAACTGATATTGCAAGTGAAAATCCAAACACAGTGTGGCTAACCAACATAATAAAACTGATGTATTAGTCAGATATGAGTGGTCAATGTCCGTCTGTCCTTGCTTATCTAGTGATGACATCTCTATATCCTACAGCATACATAGTGGCCATCAATATCGTTAAATGATATATCTGTCTGGGTAGCCGATTGGTTATAGTGCTCACCATCAAATCTGAAGGTCGTCGGTTCGAATCCAAGCGAGTTCGTTTCCAGACCTTGTCATTTGGCTATGAATTTAATGAAGTTATCTAGCAAAAAGGTCAACGTTAGATAGATAACAAGACCAGGGTTTGGATCCTTTTGAAACGTAAAAAAATCCAATGGGCTTAAACACACGAAATAAATAAATGATTTTTTCCAAAATTTGAGGTATAATAGCTTTTGAATCACGTAGTTTCCCAAGCAGAAATAAACACTTCATTTTTTACAGTGTAAAAGTCGAAAGGCAAGATTTTCCCCGAGAGGATTACGCTTGACTATTACCTTAGATTAAAGATCTATTCTATACTACTACCAAGTAATGTGAGATTTATGTTTTACAGAAAATCATGACCCAAAACTCTTTTAAAGTGTGTGCTACCTTCATCTCACTATAATTAGAGATTTTACTAGCGAAGTTCCCAAATAGGGATTAAGCTATGACCATGGGTATCATGGTAAGACCTGACCCGGACTAATTTACTTCTGTGTTTTGATATCATCAGAATGTTTGTGTCTCCATTAGCACAACAACTCGTTAAAAATTATCCATAAAATTTGATACAAACATGCACACCTTTATTTGTTCAAACGGGTTCGTGCAGCAGCAAGATCGGACTAATGGAATGGGGTTCTATTCTATTTTCTTCAACTTTTAGCCCTCAAAACATATATTTTCACAATTTGAGATTTTAAAATCACCAAAGCCCCCTAAACATACAATTTAGTATCTTTAAGTGTTTTGTATGGTTAAAGGTTATGAAGAAAATTCCAACCATTTTAAATATTAAAAAATTGGCCATGTTATTCTTGCGGAGTGTAAAAAAGTGTTGCAGTTCGTCTGTTTATGGATGTATTTTGATCAAATTTGGCAAATTGGTTTATTATACTAATCTATTACATTTCATTGAAAAGAAAAACGCAACTTATTACCTTCGCTGTGACGGAAAATCGTGCTCTTTATTGTATTGTTATTTAAATAGGGTATAAATCTGAAGGTTAAATGAAATATTTAAGTGTAAAACAAATAAATATGGAAATTCGCTTAGCCTGCAGGTTTGCAGTGGCCACGGCAGGGGTAATTTTAGACGTTTAAGTTAGTTTGGATCCATTCCTCTTTTAATCAGTTGATCATTATGTAGACCAATTGCCTCTACAGGACGTATGTTATGTTGTATTTGCTGGTCACATGACGTCAACGATATCAAGTTTACTGTCTCGTTATCCATCTCTTCACTGATATTGGCTGATGAATTTATCATGGAGTATTGGATATCAGTCACCACTTGATCAATCAATTAATTCTCACTTGGATAAATATGTTTCGGCCTACTTCAAGGTTATTTCGATTATTTTTTTAAATAGACTGCATTTTTATAATTTTAACTTAAACAATTGTACAGTTCAACTATCAAATTATTGATTTTGTTACGTTATTTGGGTTCTGTTTGTGAACACGTTTTTTTTCACTCTACGCCTAATATTTTCCATTTACATACACTGTGTCTTTGATACAAAACAAAGGGTTAGCTTTTCGCTGTGATCTTTCATAAATTCCACATTAAGTTCAGATCAAATTTCAGTATTGTATTTTATGTAAAATATAGTTTTTAGATTTGTTATTATTAATCACAACGTCAACTCTGTTACATATGATCGATGTAATTGCATAACTCGTATCATTCATCATGTCATGCATATGTCTGCGTTAATCATACTCTGGGGCTTTGAGTTTATAGTTAGGATTTACAATATCAAAACTTACTACAATCACATTAAATTTGTTTTGATTGAAATTTGAGTTTGTGTTTGTTTACTTTAAAAAATGTAATCTTAACATTTAAGTTCATATTTTAAAATTGTTTTTTTTATATATATTATTTCATTAATATTTAAAAAAAGAACATGATTTTTTTAGTTTTGAATGACATAAAGGAAATATAAACTATCCTATGTGCTTGAATAAATAGGGTATAAAATTAAACAAAGGAGGTAAATACATCAGATTTTTAAATTTGATTCTTATTGTTGAAAGACACGTTTTTTTTAATTTTTCTATAAATAAATTTTGTGTTCGTATGACAACAAAAAACTTCAATTTCTTATTTGAGTTGTTCAGTCGTAAATGACTTTGACTGTATGAGTTACTGAACTTATAGTTAAGTACACCTGAATTCAAGGACTTGAGAATCTTGGCGCAATATTTTGTTAAAGTCTTTTGGCATGATAAGTAAGTTATTTTATCATGAGCAGCTTTTATTCCTTACAATTGGAATTCTCTAATAAATCTCTTATGCAAAAATATTGTTTTCTATTTAATCAAAACTCTCTAAACAATAAATGAATCCATGTACTGTATAACTCATTAAGTTTAATTTTTTGTAAGTGCTACACTTAATTTTTATACCTCACACTAAATAATGCGGAATGTGATATTTCTCATGTTTAAAACACTATAGTGCTAATCATTTTATTAAAATACTCACAAAATCGGATTTATATTTTTAGCAAAAATGTCAGTTAAATAAAAACAATTATTAACAGGTTGGAACATTGAACATCAAAAGAAGAGATACAAAAAATGATGGGTCTCAAACACTGTCCGATTCACGTTTATGTTTCAAGAGCAAAACAGTCAAAATTGAATTCTACAAACACCACAACAACCCCAATATTATTACTGTGTTACAGTTACGGGAAAACACATTCGTTTTATAAACTGTTTTGATATTGCTAACCTTATTTACCATTTCAAATAGATAATCGAACTCTTTACACATGAATTCATTCATCTGTAAAACAATTATACAAAATTTAATTAATTAACTGAAATTAACTTCTGTGACTGTATACGATTAGTCCAGAGCACAACATGCAATTTAAGTATTGAATATGCAATTTGAATAAACTGCATAGGCTGTAATTGTGATAAATATATGTGATATATATATATATATATATATATATATAGCTGAAAACCACACTCTTATATAACAAATTTGCATGAACACTAACTGTTTTACAAAATACAGTTCTACAGATTACGATGTTAAGTCAATATCAAATTTAAAAACTATATTACACTTAATAATTGTTTTGTATGAAACTAATCTTATCATATGTGTATATGTTGTAATTTATTCAGGAGCATCGTGATTTCTATAGTAAGGTTTGGTGTTTAAGAAACATTTTGGTTGTTTATAACAACGTTCATTGTATTTAGGAACTTTTTAAATTCAACTAACTGATTCCTCTGTACTTCAAAATACGAAACATGTGTTCAACTATAACTTGTACAACTAGCTTTCAAATCCTGAAAGATTGTAAGTTTTTCCTTTTAACAAAGGAAAAACTAAAATCGGTGTGTGTATTATTCAAGGGTTGTTTTTCTTATATTTCTTATTAGTCTTCTTCAATTTAGATTAACCAACTGTTCATACTAACTTACTACTATTCATGTCACCTTTATAATATCTTAAATACTTTTAATTGAAATGGTGACCATACGAAGGTAGGTATTTTCCTGGGTTTCTCAATCTATTCAATGTTAGGACGTTAGGGAAGAAACATAGAAAGCCACTCCACATGATAGCTTCATGGTCAACCTACATTTGTGGGCTTTGCTCAGAACCTTGGGTTCATATGCAGTAGATTACTATTGACTTTATACTATGGTCTATGTTTGGACGAAGATATGCATTTAATAATATTACATCTGTGGTTGGTATGGAATCACATTTACTGGGTTCGAAAATTCTGTAAGCTAAATATTATTACCCAATAACAGCATAGAGGTATATCCAAAGCCATTTTAATTAAATGTAAATTCATTGAAATTCAATAAAATTCCAAACATTTAGTTTTTACTGTAAAATGATTATTTTTTGTTTACTCATACAATAACTAAACAATATCTATAGCCTTAAAACCAGCTAATTAACTACAATTAGCTAATAAATAATTAACTATACACAAATGTACGTTACAATATAAATTCTTTACGCGTTTGAATGCTATTTATATAAAGCTTTAGTTCATTATACGAGTATTTGACTCAGACAACGAATGAAATGTAATTGGCATCATTACAAATAAACACATTTCCTTATTTTTGACATAATGACCATGAACATTCTTTAGCAAAACATGGTTTTAAAATCATTCTGAAAAATTAAAAAAATTAAAATAAAAATTAAAATTTCCTGTGTGTTTTGGTTTATTATTGATTACTTTAAGTACATTACAACAAAAGTACACATTTAAGAATGAGGAGAATAATATATAATAATTTAAATACTACAAAAACCAATCTTATAAAGAAGAAATACTCGTACATTTTTTTATAATGTAATTGATATTTTTTAAATAACAAGCTAATTTATTCACTTGGCTTATCAAAATATTCCCTCGATCGTTTGCCATGTTTTGTACTATATGCATACCTATTTCAGTATATATTTTGTGTGTTTTAGTTACAAATTCAGCTTGTTGTTGAATTGCAATAACTATTTTAATTTTCTTGAACTCATTAGTTGTCATGAATTTAATTAAATAAAAATATTTTAATGTATATTTTGCATTAAAACCAACATATGGTTCCAATATCACAATTTTTATATGTTTTTCAATATTTTTAATTTCATTTGCATAGTGAAATATTTAAGTTTTGCGTGTTTTCAAGTTTACGAAAGTTTTTTTTTACTTTTCTTTAAATTTTTCGAATTTTAAATTAGATTACCTTCTTTACAGATTGTTTAAATAAAATTAATAATAGATTTTATAAAAATCATATTAAAAATTTGATTACTTTCTTTACAGCGTTATTAAATAAAATTAGAGAAACCTGCAAAATTTAAGTACTATTCTTATAACGCAATTACATGTCATTTTTTGAAATTGTTATATAAAATTCCCCTTTATTATTCCTATTTCATAGTAGCACTATATTTTAATAAGCAGGAAAGGGCCATGCTTACCTACAACGAGTGCTCTTCTGAATTTAATCACTTAATGCATTACTAGTAAAGTGGTCTTCAACATCGAGCATTCACATTAAATGTGAACCTTTTTTACCTTCTAGCGTTCTATTGAGCTTAACATGACATACAAATTATCCTACATAAAATACGTTTTTAAGATTGATGCATTTACTGTACTTTCTTAGTTGGTTACGCAACGGACTAAACTGCAAAAATGTAATGTTTATATTTTAAATTTGCTTCAAAAAATCTACCCCTATGTTAATCACTCGTTAGATACATCAAATAGATGCATCAAAAGAAGGAACAGTATTAGCGCACAGTATTCTAAACATATGCTGTTTACTTGTTTTAAGATTGTATGTTATTTACACTCTTGGATATGGTTAAGTACTTTCTGTATCTATTAAACTTTCATTTCCAAATTTATTGAAGTAATAGAATAATAATTATGTGTTCAACCTTTTCAACTATTAATAGTTGTAATGTTAAATGTAAGGTTTTACATTAGGTTTTTTTACGAAGTTATAAGGGTGATGGAGTAAGCACTTGATAATATTTTGAACGCATCTAGCTTGACTCAATTGTTTCTTGTGACGTATTTATAAACTACATTTTATATTCTGACTCTATATAAATTAAAATTAAGTCAATAAGTGAATAAGTCATTTATTTGCCAAATTAACAAATACAATTGTATTAAGTATGTCAATACAATTCAATACAATTAGAATTTTGTCTGGTTTTAAAAATTTTGTTTTAATACTGTGTTTCAGTCTCTATAGATAATTTTTTTATTTTTTTCAACTTACTAATTTGTGTTTTTATTTCAGGTAAGCGTCACTAAACTCCTTAGTGAGGTAAGATCACAGTATTGGTTTCTTCTAACGATAAACTGTAGACTTTAATTCACTTATTTAGAAGGAAAAATTGCCATCTGTAATACTACAATGCAGCAAAAGAAAACAAAACACAGCTGTGGCTTACTCATTTTACTAATTCTTGTATTACAAAACAAAGTCTTTTTAGCTGATTGAAGTTAGTTAAACCAATATGGAATATGATATCCGACATTTTGGCTGCTAAAAAAGCTGACATTCTGTTGATTGCAGATGTATTTTCCCGTCGAAACTTGGCTCAGATTCAACATTTCCTTTAGAACAAGTCTTCTATCAATCAAAGAGTGTAATTTTCTAGTAAAAATAAACCACACCTCTGTTTAACAGCTAGCTAGCTTATGAGGACCTTTAAGAGAGTTTAGTTCATCATTATTTTAATAATATTAGAGCTTATTCATATATTTGCCCCATCGACAATTTTATCTATTATTTGTGTAAAATGTTATTATTCTATGTTTCCAAATCTCATCCGATATCGTAATGGTTGCCCGTGACAGTCAATTATGGTTGTAAATACAAGCAAACCGAAAAACCTATTACAAACATAACAACGCGAGATTAAATAATTGGATTTTGACAAACAAAATAAAATAACGACTACAAAACCAAATAACACTTCAAACCAATATCAATGTTTATCAAATATGAGATTACTTTTGTAAAAGGCTTGTTGGATTTGATTCCAAAGGCCAGTCAGTATTTACAACAATTTTATTTATTCTTTATTCAATTTTTACAACATTAGATATAATTGTTAAAATTACGTACGAAAAATTTTGTTTGTAGAATTATCACAGACGATTCAGCAAAATTAGGCAAAAACTAGTTTAGAAAACGTTTAGGGATCTGGACCCTGTTCCCGTCCGCAGGCAAGAAAGTCCCTAATTCATGATTAGTAAAAAAGCCCTTCTAAATCTGGAAAATTTCATAAAATACAATAAACCCACCATCACAAAAAATTAACCTTAAAAAAATATGAAAACGCATATAAATATTTTAAAGATTATTTTTAGTCAAGAAAAACATTACATTCTATCTGGGACCTTTAAGAACTTCGATATTTTCTGAACTCATACGTCAGAGAAAAGGATAACTTGAACGAACCTTTGTTACCTTTGTTGTAATATTATTGAACAATAAAATACAAATGTATATATGTTGGTAATGTGTCCCAAATCGTCTTTCGAGAAACTGACTACATAAAATGGATGTAGCACGTAGGCTCCAGCTCAAATGGATTTCTATGCAATCGGTTTCATAGATATTCACGTATAAAGATTCATCTATTAATGATTTATTCCACATACACTTATTCTACTACTATGTTGAAAATGAGGCATGCGAAACAAGGTTTTTGCATAAGTTCAATATCTGCTTATTTACAATAGTAATTGCATCTATAAATCTTATGTGACCTATTCTGTTAGACTGTATAATGTGACAAACCCTCATATTCCTCACAATAAGTTGTTATTAAAATGTATTTTGTGTTGTGTCATAACAGTTTTTAAAACATATAAATGTATTAGAAAAGAGTCTTGTTTAAGAAAGAGCATACGATATGCTCTAACTAATGTTTGAGCGAGATTCATACTTTCTGTTAAAAGTTAGACTACATAATTTTTTTAAGATCTCTAAAAATCAGAAAACTAAATACAGAATTAATTACAAACAACGCTCATATTGTATTAATTGTTGCTATGATTGCTAATTGCTAAACAAATCAGATTCTAAATACCAGTAATTTATTCTTTTACATATTAGTTGAAAATAATGTATTCACTACAGGAGCTAGTGATTTAACTACTTATTAGGTTTTAAACCCAAAACTGGTAATTTAGTGATAAAATTAAATTTTAAGACAATATTATCTATCCTATTTTGGTTTTACATTATAAATATGTAATTATTAATTAAAGTGATTGTCTCCATGAATTGTAGTTTAATAAAGTGGATACCGTGCTAAATAAACCAGCTACATTATGTTTAAAATTCCTAACTAAGGCCGCAATGTGAAAATCCTCGACTCTAAACACTGTTGGTGTTTCTTTTCCCAAGCTTAATCCCAGCTTGCACAGATCACATTTGTTCCTTTATAATCTCACTCTAGACAATAATAGTTGAGCCTGTGAGTCTTTGTGAAGATATAAAGATGTATTTAATTTAAATTTCAAATCTGTAATTATATCACGTTTTTGTGTTTATTTGTGAATGTTACTTTTCTATCATCTTTGTCAGTTTTTTATAATCTTTGACAATTTACACATCTTCAATATTATAAATGTTTTTTTTTATTCCCGCTTAATCGGGCCGTATCAAACAAACTTGGCTTAAATATATATTATTTTATCGTTTAAATGTTTTAACTGAGTTGAAAATACACATACTTTCAATTGTAAGACATTGTTTTTACTAAATTAATGTTATTCCATTTTTGTTTACATTGGCAATCCTGACTTGATTCAACGCTATAAAATATATGGATGTAAATATTTGTTTTATTTTGTCGATATAAAAAATATGATTTACTTGTGTATTGTCTTACTGTTGTATTATATTTTACTTAAGGTTTTAAAATATGGTTAAAATCATTACCCTTTCGGTCCAAAGACTCTACAAAATCTCAAAACCAGGTGCTTTAGAAGTTTAGGTGGTCTTAATCCTGACCTTGGGTTGCATTTGTTAAATATGTTAATACCACTTTAATTTAAGTTTCAGTATAGTGTGATTAACTGAAATTACAATATTACTCAGTTAATAGGTTGTTTTTAATACTTTAAAAACGGAAATTATAGTTTTTGTGATATTTTGTGTTTCAATACTGTACATGTAAAAATTACTTTTGTCTGTGAAACTCAAAAAACGATTTTAGATTCGATTTATTGGTCAAGTCCATGTCCTAACAATCAATAACTTGTACTACAATATTCTTAACAATAACTTGTATTTTTCATCAATCTAGTCTACGCCAGAACCTTTAACTTAACAATATCTTTTGCTCTGTTACTTTAATTGTATTTTAAATGTAAATATGCTCTATGTTCACTTAAACAAAGGAATCTAGTATCCCCTATCAAATTACTGCACTATCTTCTATACAGTATTTGTTAAACAAGTATTTTTCTACGTTACAGGAAAAATATTTCCTCCATTTAAAAGCGTCGAAAACGTTTTCTTATGTATTTCGAGAAAAGTGAACCATAACTAAACTGTTTGTAAAAGTATTGGAAAGTTGTTTACACTTTGATTTGGATACAATCTCAGCCCAATGATGGACTAGCCTTGCTATGATTGGACCTTTTGTTGGACTGAGTCAGCAAACAAACTTGACTTGAAATTGTATTTATTGAGTTATATTGATATTTCCTAGAATTTTTCGTGTAGAAGAATACTTTAAATATAGTTTTAAAATAAATATTATAAACACTTGAGTGTTTTCGATATGCAGAATTATAATACAGGGTGATTTGTACTCAGTGTGACAAAATTTTTTTGGTGTAAGTACAAAGTAAATGAAGTGTGGTGATGCATATCAAATGTTCCAAGTCTAAAAATTAGCTTCCCAAAAAATTATTTTATGTTTTTCAAAAATAACCATGTTTTTAAACTTAATACAGCGATTTATCAATTACCTGTATATGGATTTGAGTAGATAATGTCATTTTCGTGTTCTACATTAAATTTTGAACAAGAATAATAGAAAATGACGCAGGATCAGTTGTAAAAACTCCATTGTAAATAGATTCAAAGATAAAAATTAAGATGTTCGATAAACATTTGAAAAACAATGGTCTATTGCATTTTTCACACCCTGTATACAACAAAGTGTCGGAATATGTTAAAAACTGCGCCATTTTATAAGCTTTCCAACGATATGCTACACTATTGAGGTTTATGTCTGCTTATGTACGCTTTAATGGTTTGAAGACTACAAAGCATGGTGTCTTTAACATTTAAAACATAGAAAGCCGGCATGTATTAAGCAAAAGTTGTATTTTTGATTCAGCTTGAACAGTAAAAACAGTAAAAAAGTTCCCTGTTTTCTGGTATTCAAACCACTAAAACAAACAAAAAAATATCTAAACCTCAATAGTGTAGCATATGGTTGGAAAGCTTATAAAATGGCGCAGTTTTTAACATATCCCGACACTTTCTTGTATACAGGGTGTGAAAAATGCAATGGACCATTGTTTTTAAAATTTTTATCAAACATCTTAATTTTTATCTTTGAATCGATTTACAATGAAGTTTTTACAACTGATCCTCCGTCATTTTCCATTATTCTTGTTCAAAATTTAATGTAGAACACGAAAATGACATTATCTACTCAAATCCATATACAGGTAATTGAGAAATCGCTGTATTAAGTTTAAAAGCATGGTTATTTTTGAAAAACATAAAATAATTATTTGGGACGCTAATTTTGAGACTTGGAACATTTGATTTGCATCATCACACTTCATTTACTTTGTACTTACATCAAAAAATTTTGCCACACTGAGTACAAATCACCCTGTATATTCAAACTTATGTATGGTTGAGGAGAACACCACGTAGTTTGGATTGGATGCTTGTTGTTATCTAGACCAGCTAACAACAGAGTTTTATTTTATGTTACCAAATTTCTGTCGTAGTCCAGGTCAAGGGGAACCTTTAGAGCCGATCTCCGCCATAATTATCTTCTATAACAAAGTATTAAAAACGATATAATCAAAATATCAAAATATATAAAATAAAATATGAATATAATCAAACATACTTATAAAATAAGCTATTAACCTGCTGTATTTATAAAGAACACAGGGTGTTTCTTAAATTTTACAAGTATACTGAGATATTTTTCCCGGTAAAACTGTAAAAATATGGTTATGAAATTGTTTTAGACTACTAAGCTACTTATAAAAAAATCAATTTTCACGTATATGTTGGCTCTTCCTCTTGTGCAATAATCTTAATATGTATTTGCCTAATCTAGTCTGGTAGATAGAGGCACTTGAGAAAGGTTTTTGGTAGCAACCGGTTTAGTAAGTGTCAGAAAAAGATCCACCGAAATCGGACAATACCGGAAGTCGGTTTTTTCGATATGGCCGCCGTGATGCCCTCAAATCTACAAGACGGCTGTAATTTCGTCGATTTTTAGCTCAGAAATTACCGATTTCCACGAAAATGTTTAAACACATGTAAAACTGTATTTCCAACCTTGAATATGAATACCAGGCAGACCTGTCACTACCGAAAACCGTTGAAAAACCTTTTGTTGGAAATTGCTCTTTCTTGGAGATTTTTTTGGACCAAATCTACCCGTCTAAATCACAATTATTTGAGTATGCTAATGAGAGCCACAAAAAGTATGTGAGTTCCTTAATTCACGATTTAAATACTGATTTTAAATATTAATTTTTTATTGGCAAATCATGTCCAGAATACCCATCAAAAATACCATGATTATAAAATTCATAATGTAATAAAAATAATCATAATATTATATTTCATATGATATGAAATAACAATATTTCTGGTCAGTTATTAGCTTAATGGCACCAAACTACGGAGTGCGTTAAAAATGTGTAAATACCAGACCTCAATTTTTTTTTATTTAATTTTAAAACTCTAAACATGTATTTATTTTGACAAATTAGGATTTAAAAGAACCCCCTTTCCATTAATTAACAATGCGTGCCTAAAAATAAACTTCTAACACTTTAACCCGTAGGTAATCATATTTTGTCAATAACAAAAGAGAGTCATTTAAATGATTTTTCACTCCAACAACAAAAATGTATGACCCCTTTTTTGACGTATGCCCCTTTAAAAATATTATTTTTTTAATATTTATTATATTATGAATATTATTACTTTCAATAACGCATTGTGATATTTGTTGCTATGTTCAATGGTGTAATACATCATATAAACAATAGGCCAAAGACAGCTGATATATTGTTCTAGCTTAACCATGTCTTCTCTATGTGTTTGCACAGTTGGAGTTGGAAGCACAAATGATCCGATGATAATTTAAATTAAAAGCCAAAAATAACAGTTTTCTATCATTTTACAACGTTTACAACCAATACTCTGATGAATTAACATTACAATTTAGTCGGTTTCATGCAAAAGTTAAAGCCGTTTCATTACAATTTGCGAAACTTACATTTGAAGGTCATAGATGGGAGTTCTAACAAAATTAAATAACTGTTAAATTAACTTTGAAAATTTATAAAGATGAGGATGATTTATATTTTCTAAATATAATCCCTTTATTATAAATACATGACATTCAAAATTGTTTGATTGAAAATGAATTACATTGAAGATCTATAAGTCTTTCCCTGTGTAATTCTCATGAGAAACTATAATCAATTTACCAACTAATTATATGTTTAACTTTTTGAAGAAAGATATATCACAAATAAAATCCGGTTCAATACAACATAAACTGTTTGTTGTTGACAATTTACATCAAAAACAGCTCGAAACCATTAAATGTTTACGATGTGGTTTACCAACATGACATTGGCGATCAGATTGTTATGATGATAATGTCCGCTGTGGCTATCTAGTGATGACATTTGTACTGTTGGTCCTGTAAATTCCGTTGTGACGATGGCCAACCAACATTATACCACTTCTGTTTTAACCAGTAATAGTGATAATGTTTATTATCGGTTTCAATATGTATTTTTTTTAGTTTCAATAATTGTATTATCCCAATTTAGCCAATGTATGTGCGATTTGTTTTGTTGTTTTTTTTTTGTTTTTTTTACTCGTACATGATGTTTGGGCCGTTTGCTTACAACAGCAAAAAGATGCAATTTGCACATAAGCAATCCAAAATATGATAATAAACTATTTTCTTTTTCAACAACTAGTCTAGTATATTACTCACACCTTGACTCCACCAAAATGATATCTACTAGTAGAATTAGTTCATATAAAATGCACTCAAGCATTGTTTCTAGTCCACAGAATCTTAAAGTTTTATTGCAAATTCTTTTCATTCGCAAACAATGTATTTACTAAACCCTTTTCCAATTCGATTAAATTATAGAAAATAGTAGCCAACGTTAACAGAATCCTTCATAATATAAAATCTTTAACTATTTAAAACAGGTTCCTGAACAATTGTGTTCAAATAGTATTAGGGCTCGTAGCATTCCTTGATGTTTTAACATGTTTGATTCATTAACAAGTTTTTTAATGCACCAGCTTGTTTTTTTAAACAACAATTTACAAATGCGGATAGCAATATGATTGCAATTGCTTTTACACTCATTTATTACTCATTGAACAAACCTAAATGTAAAAAAAAATTATTTTTCGCCACTTATCGCAGTTACATGAATTAGCTTAAGCCTTGAAAAAACCGTCTATTTCGACAAATTCAATATTCCATCATTATTATACAAATATTTTAATTTTATTTATATTTGATCCAATTGACATTTCCTGCAATCACACGTTTCCAATATCACGTTATATATTAATATTGGTATATATTAATATATATGAATATATATTAATATATATGAATATATATTAACAAAAACAGTTGTTTTATCAACAGGGTTTTTGATGCAACGATATGTTTTGGGACACCAATTTACAAACGCAGTTAACAATTGCGCACCCGATTCAAAGAGTATTATGATCTAGTTTCTCAACAATTATCTCAAAAGACACAGACCAATTGCCTCCACAGGAGACGTATGCTATGTTGTATTTGATGGTGACGTGACGTCAACAATATCAAGTTTACTGTCTTGTTATCCATCTCTTCACTGGTATTGACTGATAAATTTATCATGGAGTGTTTGATATCAGTCACCACTTGATCAATTCAATTGAACTTACCTATTAACATTATTGCGTTTATTTGTTTCTCATATTAAAAAAATGAATTATTGAATAGTTTAATTGACGCCAATTATAGTTTTTTGTATACAAATTTTTATTGTTGTGTATCCAGAAAACGTTATATTAGCTTTGGGATTTTTTACAACCTTCAATTTAGTTAAGATTGCTCATATAAATCTTAAGCAATTTAACTTAATAATTATATTTATTGTAGACCCGTAACACATAGTTATTAGATTCTCCACTAGGTCTTTTACCATATGAAATGTGTAGAAAACCCATAATAATCTTATTAAGGGAAGACTTTTACTGTTACTCATACAGGCAAATATTTAAATACATTTTTTTGTTACTTTCGAAAGCTGTGTAAGCATATAATTTCGTAATAAATTGAAATCTAGTTAAATTTCGTATAATCTATTTTTTTTTTTTTTACATGAATATTTCATAATCAACAGTTATACTTTTAGCGCAACACACCGAAATAGATTTTTCAGCCCTACCTAACACTAAATGAACATATTTGACCCTGTATACAGAAAAAATATTTGATTATCGAGGATGATTTACCATTGAATTTCTGTAGG